>NC_066585.1:252942088-253110697 GCF_024323335.1 Lathyrus oleraceus | reverse complement strand
GCTTCAAAGGTGGGAAATGTTGCACGATATCAGTATCTAGACCAGGCATGTCTTCATATGACCAGGCGAGGACATCGACGTATTCTCATAGCAATTCAATCAACCCATTCTTAACAGATTCTTCCAGGAGTGCCCCAATCTTCACTTCTCGCACACAATCCTCAGACCCCAAGTTGATTGTTTCCAGATTCTCAAGATGCGGCTGAATGACTTTCTCTTCATGCTTAAGTAGACGGGTAATCTCATCAGGAATCTCTTCAACATCATCTTCTTCTGCCTCAAATACAGGGAATTCAAAGTTGGGAGATGGTGTTGGGTCATTATGTTCAATGGGTTTGATTAACCTGCATAATGATTTTGGATATAAAAGAAAATTTAGAACTCAAACAAGGCAAATCATTATGCAGATGAAAAGATTGATTTTATTCTTATTTTTATAGGGTTTTTTGTGATCACCAATTTCATGCAAGAAGCGAAAAGGGAAAAATAATTGGAAAAATAAACATTTAACATGAATTTATTGAATGAAAATATCATTGGATTTATATGCTAACAATGTCATCACTCCTCCTTTTGGCATGGGAGAAGGGGTTTTTTAACACAATGAACATTACTTCGACTTATGGATAACTGTTGGAATATCCACAGCAACCCAATTATTGCAGATTCCTCCAGGGATGATGAAATTGCCAGAATCCTCTGCATCTTCTTCCAAAATGGCAGCGGCCTCTTCATCTTGACCAGTATGGATAAATCCACCACTCTTGAACAAACCTTGCTTGTTGAAAGCACCAGAAGAAAAACCTATGCCAGCCCGGGACTTATTGTCTTCCAATTTGATCATTTGCCCCAATCCAGCAGTCGCACCATGCTCAATGGCCAACTTCGCATCTTTATAGGAAGCAAATGAAGGAGTTCTTTTCTCAACAGGTTCAGCAATAGATAAATCTTGGAACGGTGTTCCAACTTCATCCTCAGCATCTATATATGAGAAAGAAGACAAATGGCTAACCAGGAGAGCTTTTTCTCCCCTACCACTACTAGCTTCTTGTTCTTCACAAATTTCAGTTTCTGGTATAGGGTGGATGTCACGGCGTCAGCCTCATGAATCCATGGCCTGCCTAGGAGACAACTATATGATGGGTGAATATCCATAACCTGGAAGGTAATCTGGAAATCACTTGGTCCAATTTTGACTGGGAGATCAACCTCTCCAATCACAGTTTTGCGAGACCCATCAAAAGCCTTCACAACTACTCCACTCTGCCTCGTGGAAGGCCCCTGGTATGACAACTTCGAAAGAGTGGTCTTTGGCAATACATTCAATGATGACCCAGTGTCCACCAACACATTGGACATGGCGTCGTCTTTGCAACTCATAGATATATGTAATGCCAAGTTGTGGTCTCTTCCCTCCTCGGGGAGATCAGCGTCATTAAAACTCAAATTGTTACAAGCAGTGATGTTTGCAACAATGCTATCAAATTGTTCTATCGTGACATCGTGATCCACATACGCCACGTCCAACACCTTCTGCAGAGCTTCTCGGTGTGGTTCTGAATTCAAAAGTAGTGATAACACAGATATTTTGGATGGCGTTTGTAGAAGCTGGTCTACAACATTATACTCGCTCCTTTTGATGAGCCTCAGCATCTCATCACAATCTTCTTTCGTATTGCCACTTGGGCCAACAGAAGCAGGAGTTTTCAATATGGAGGAGGGCTTAACAACAAGTGCCGGATTTGGAGTGCTCACAGCATTTCCAATCGGGCGTTCAACAAAATCATCAACATTTCCTCGAGCATCAGCTTAAGGCTTCAACGGTGCTGAAAACACACGACCGTTACGGGTCAACCCACTGACATCAGCAATGTTAGCAACAGACGAAGAGGGCAAGGACACCTCTTTCCCATCCTCCACTGCCACAGCATTGTAGCGATAAGGAACCGCTTTCTCAGAAGAATACGGTACAGGGCCGGCAGGCTTGATGGTCAGAACTGGAGAAACCTTTGGCTTGCTACCATCATATTTGATAACAACAGGCCCAGGTATCCGGAAAACCGGAGAAATTACATTAACCTCAAGAGCATCTTCGTCAACATTCCTATTCTGAAGGATCTCAATGACTCCCTCGTCCAACATCTCTTGGACGTCTCTGCGCACCTGACGATAACCTCTCTGATTGATAGAACATACTCGGCATCTATCGTGGTCGTCCTCATAATGACTATAATCACACAGCAGGCGATGCATCTCAACTAACGATTGTCAGATATGACTGACATATTTGACTTTGTACTTGCCAGGGCAGCCCTGGACCATATTGACAGATTTCCCATGCTCGGGCAATGGGTTCTTCTTCACATTCGGTCCTACGTCCTCAAAAAACAGAATCCCACTTCTCACAAGGTCTTGCACCTTGGTCTTCAAGGGATAACAATTCTCTACATCGTGTCCGGGAGCACCGAAATGATACACACAATGAAGCTCAGGCTTGTACCACCACTGGGGGTTAGCAAGTACAGCGGGAGGGTCTCGCGGAGTGATCAACTTTCTATTGATCAGGGATGGATAGAGTTCAGCATAAGTCATCAGAATTGGATCGAAAGTGACCTTCTTCCTCTCAAAGCTAGCACTGGCATTGTTGTTGTTGTTTCGAGGCTGGTAGGCCTACTGTTGCGGACGCGGTTGTTGTTGATATTGCTGAGTTTGTGGTTGTTGATAATGTTGGGCTTCCCTGAAAACAGGTGCTATATGAGCCACCTGATGCTGATTGTTGACTGGGTGAGCAACCTTCCTCTTCATAGAGGGTCTTCTCTTGATATGGGAAGACACGGCATGTGCCTCTCCCTCCTTCTTCTTCGCAAAGCTTCCATATCTCTTTGTTGAAGAACCTTCATCTCTGGTTAAACGTCCTTCACGGACCCCCTCTTCCAATCTCATCCCCATATTCACCATCTCGGTGAAGTCTGAGCGAGCACTGGTTATCATCCTCTCGTAGTAAAATGAGCTCAAGGTCTTCAAGAAGATCTTGGTCATCTCTTTCTCCTCAAGGGGAGGCACTATCTGAGCTGCCAATTCTCGCCACCTCCGGGCGTACTCTTTGAAGGTCTCTTTATCCTTCTGCGACATTGCTCTCAATTGATCTCTATCCGGAGCCATATCCACATTATACTTATACTGCTTGACGAAAGCCTCACCAAGATCGTTGAAAGATTGGATGTTCGAACTCTCCAAACCCATGTACCACCGGAGAGAGGCACCGGACAGACTGTCCTGGAAATAGTGGATGAGTAGTTGGTCATTATCAGTTTGCGTTGACATCTTGCGAGCATACATCACAAGATGGCTGAGTGGGCAGGTGTTTCCCTTATATTTCTCAAAGTCAGGCACTTTGTATTTAATAGGGATCTTCATGTTGGGCACAAGGCACAACTCAGCAGCACTCTTACCAAAGAGGTCTTTCCCCCTTAGAGTCTTCAGTTCCTTGCGAAGCTCAAGGAGTTGGTCTTTCATATTATCCATTTTATCATAAACATCTGGGCCCTCAGATGGCTCAGAGTGATAAATGGTATCTTCAACCCTCGGTAACGTGTGCACAACGGGAGGTGGCACTGAAAGGACCGGGCTAGATTCCGGCAAGGAAGCAAGAGTAGGGGCGAAACCCTCTGGCATGAAATTAGTAGGCATTCCCCACGGGAACCCGGCTGGCATAGACGGCGCAAAATGAGCAGTTGCAGCAGGCACAATAGAAGTTATGATCTCAGAAATGACTGTCCTCTGGGGAGGAGTTGATGGCGTTGGAGAAGACTGGCTCTGAGCGGCCAAGAATGACTCCATCAAGGCAGTCAACCTGGCTACCTCCTCTTTCAGCTCGCGGTTCTCTTGCTCTAGATGATCCATCAGTCTCGAAGAGTTGGCTCTGGTGTAGTACCGGTGAGTCAGCTTGTCTTTGAAATAAATGAAGAACACAGAGTTAGACCATAGGACAAGAAGCCTGGAACAAAACCTGCTTATGCACATGATGCATGCAATGCTTGTGCATATGATTTGTTTTTTATTCAAAGGAACTTTTAGAGTTCTATTTGCAAATTCGGGAAATATTACACTTGTATCACATATGGAAATGTCTCAATCAATAATATCTGGAAAATAATTTTACACCAAAGAAGTACAACATTGGTATCCAGGTTACATGAGAAAAGGAAAATGATCATTCTATGGATCCCTAGAAACAATCATCTAAAGCTCGGGACACAGGAAGATAAGATGCACGAAGCCTCTTCACCTCCTCTTCGTAGGTTGCCTCCATACCTGCTTTCTCCTTGGCGAGTCGATCATACTTCCTCTTCCAGAACCTAGAAGACTGAGGAAGTAGAGAAGTCCATGCATCATAAGGATCATCAATAACTTGATGCTCGAGAAACTCAATCAAAGCATCCTTCTCCTTAATCTACTGAAGCAACTCTTCTCGTTCACGGATCCAAGCACGTGAACGGTCTTCATCTCTCAACTCCCCTACTCCTTGATTAAGGAGGGTTAAAGGTCCAGCCATAATCATAGGTGTAGGTCTCGGATACTCGTAAGGAATGAGATACTCAGAAGCTCTCTTCCTAACCCAAGCAGTATAAGGCTCAAAAGCGATACAATTCTTAGGACCCAACTCCTTCCTTCCTTTCTTGTGAATCTTGCGCCAAGCGTAGACCATCCTAGCTTTCAAGCCTTGGGGATCTTTACCCTCCTGAAAGAATACACCCTCTAACAGAATGTTATTGGGTTTATCCTTTAGGGGGAACCCAAGCTGACGACGTGCCAAAACAGGGTTGTAGTTAATCCCACCGTCTGTACCAAGAAGAGGTACATTGGAGAATTCACCACAAGAGTTGATAATCTGCACACCATCATACACACGGTTATACCAAAAGATATCATCATTAGTGAGAGACATAAGTCTCGTGGACCACCGTAGACATCCCTTGTTCTCCTTGAAAGCGACCGTCTGCGGTAAGTGAGAAATAAACCACTTATACAACAGAGGCAAATAGCACACAATGGCACCACCACCCTTTGCATTCCTCAGATGCAAGGAAAAATAAGTGTCACCCAACAGAGTCGGAACAGGATTAAGAGTAGAGAAGATCCTAATGGCGTTCACATCCACAAACTTGTCGATGTTGGGGAATAACACTAACCCATAGATGAGAAGTACAAATATGGCCTCAAAGGCGTCCACACTCATGGCCTTCCCATACATAGTAGCTTGAGTAATGAGGAACTCAGAAGGGAGACCCTGAATTCCACCTTTGGTAGTCATATAAGCACCAACCAGAGATTCATCCATATGCAATATATCAGCTATCTCTTGAGAAGTAGGAATACTCTCCAAGCCACTGAACGACAACTGATCCAGAATAGGTATACCCACAAGATAAGCATATTCCTCAAGCGTAGGCAAAAGCTGAAAGTCCAGAAAAGTGAAGCAACGATACAAAGGATCATAAAACTGCACCAATACGCTCATCAATCCTTCATCCACCTGAGTAGTCAGAAGAGGAAGAAGCTTCCCAAAACGAGCTTTGAAACCCAAGGGATCTAGTACATAGGATGTCAAATTCCTTAACTCTTTCAAGTTTGGTTGCCTGAAGTTGTACTTCTTTCTATTCCTTCTTTGTCTTTCCATGTCTGAAAATTTTGCAAATAGACCTCTTAAGTTCCTTGAAAATTTTCTTATTATTTTGATGATATGGATGCAAATGGGTGCATGAATGCATGAATACAACAATCACACTCAAGGATCAAGCAAAGCACACCAAACAAAGGTCATGGGATGGATCATATTATCCTTAATATCAATCATCCATTTTGGTGGATTATGGTTTACACCTTATCAACACCCAAGTTCCATTGATATTAAGGATACATGAACGGATCAACCATGAATCAAGGGTTTGTTATAAGTCACGAGCATGGAGTCTTGGTTAAGAACCACCCAAAGGGAATGTACTAGGGTTTAAACCTGGCAAATATGTTCTACAAGAGGTTCCCATAGTCATTATCCCATCTTTCGGATATTATCGGAGAAAAGACTACTCGTATTCCAAAAATATTCTCAAGAGAGACTCTATGAGTGTAGTATCGTGTAACAATCGTATCAAATCTTACACTTGAACGACTTTCACACTACATCCTAAGAATAGGCCAAGATGGGCTTGGTAAACTAAGGTCCTTGGCTTCTAAGGTCTATATTGGAAAGAGTAATGTCTAACCACAACTACTTGTGTGACATTATTGATCCCAACATGACCTCCACCAAGTGAATGGGCTTGCAAGTTAACTTGCTAAGGAATAACTCCACGCAAGTCAACAAGACTATGCCATTCTCCTATCCTAAGTGCACTCGAGTTCGGGTATAGAACTCATCTCACAAAGATCACCAAGCATACAAGGAATTAATATTCAAGTAATTCAATCATTACATACAATACAGTAATCCCAAATTGCACAAAAATATGTCACAAAAATAATATACAATACAATACAACAAACATGAAAAGTAGGCAAAACCCACTAGGCATTTATCCCCGGCAGAGTCGCCACTTTTTTGTAGCGGGGTATTCGTTACCATTAGAGATATTGACTAAATCCAAGGTAAACCATACAAGTCGAGTCGCCACCGCACTTCTATTTATCCAAAGGAATGGTTAGAAAGCGAACAAAAACCTAAAAGTTTTAATAAAAACTAGTAAAAGAAACAGAGATCTGGGAAAGGGGGTTGGTTATGCAATGGGAAGGTTTTAAGCACCCAAAACATCCTAGGTACTCCTAGGGAGCCCTTTTCACATTTGTTGTAAGGTTGGTATTTTGTGAAAATGTATTTGTGCAAACATGATTGAAGAGATGAGAAAATAGTATACAAGTTTATTTATATTTTGTGTTTGAATGGATGAACCCATTGCCTACGTACCATCTTAAAAAAGATTAGGATCAAAACCTCGTAGTTCGGGGTAAAAATCTCAAAATGAGTTGGTGAATTGATTGGTCCAAAAGCCTTAAAGGTCTTTTGTTATCCAAGGGAGAAAACTCAACCTAGAACCACAAATCCACCATGTGAGGATAACTTCAACATTCTAGGGAGGGGTTAACCCTATAATAAGCATGGAAGACTCATTGTCCATCACTAAGGATAAAGGTGAGTATTATATCTACCTCAAGGATAACTCAAACCTAATAGCTAAAGGTTATGAAAAATTTGATTAGGAGAGTGGTCATTGAAACCACAAAAAGACATTTGAATGGGTTATATTACCAATGAAAAGTATTTACAAAAATGGTCAAAGTTGATTTAGATTCAATTCAAAATAAGTGTTATGAAAAGAAAGTTTGAAAATCAAAAGCCTAAGGCTTAGGTTTCTAATGTTGAAAACAAGTGTTAAATGTTTGCACAAAAGTTTTGGCTTGGGTTAGAGTGGAGAGAGAAGAAGAATGGCTAAGATCCTAAGCATACAAGAGGTAAGGAATAAGAATCAAAACCACAAAAGGAGTTCCTCTCTTGAGATCATATTGATGATCCAAGTAGCTCTCATCCTTTGGAATAAGCAATCACAAGCATAACTCAAATAATCAACAATCAATAAATTCTTGGACAAGGCTCCTCAAGGTGTTTTGGATCTCTCTCTTAGAAGCTCATGGTAATGGTTCCTCAATTTGGCTCAAGTTAGAATTCCTAGCACAAAGAAACACACACATCAAAAAGTTCTATTAACAATCAAAGAATGGACAAGAGGGAGTTTAGGATATGGTCCTTTTAATGTTCATCCTTAAGCTTTAAGAATTCTAAAGGCATGAGGCCTAGTTGCTCTTTGACATTTAAGAACTCTAAAGGCATGAGGCCTAGTTGCTCTTCAAACTCCATTTTGCTTGGGTAAGGTCCTAAAGTCTAAGTCCATTTTGTCCAATTCTTTGCATTTGGTTTACAACAAACAGACAAACACAAGCACAAAAGATATATACACAATTATATGCTCAAGTGAGCAAAAGGCAAATGGCATTAGCATAAACATGTGCTCCAATGAGCAAAGGAAAAAGCAAATGAATAATATGTACAAAAATGATAAATTGCATAATAGTAAAGTGCAAAAAGTAAATGTTAATAGTTAGTGGTTAATAGTTAGTGTGCCATAAGGCAAATTTAGCGCTATGTTAAGCAATCGTAATTGGACTTATGTAGAAGTCACAACTATCTGAGGCCGGTCAATAATAATGTAGGCAACAAACACAAGTTAGAAGTCTTGATTAGTGAACCAAGTTCCAACAACTTGCCATGCCAAAAGAAAAAGAGAATTGATCTTGTATTGGTTTAAGCCTTTTGCATGATTTAGGGAACAACCTATCCTTAATGCAAAGCCATTCACTTGATCAAATGATCAAGATGAATTAGATTTGGATCAAGGAAGATTAAGTCTCCCTAATCAATGCTAACTTATCAACCTTCAACTCATTGATCAAAAAGAAAAAAAGAAGAAGAAGAAGGAGATGAATGATGGAAATGGAAATAAAAGGAATAAAGTGCATTAAATGAAATAGAATGTACCAATCCATGAATGTTGACCAATGATATTGAGGATCAAGGTCAAACTCTCAAAAACAGAAGTGAGATGAAGATTGGAAGTCAAGAAATAAACAAAATATTTTTTGGCATTTTTAATATTTAAAATTAAACTTGAAT
This sequence comes from Lathyrus oleraceus, assembly GCF_024323335.1. NCBI lineage: Eukaryota > Viridiplantae > Streptophyta > Magnoliopsida > Fabales > Fabaceae > Lathyrus > Lathyrus oleraceus. The sequence goes on along the minus strand of NC_066585.1, from coordinate 253,101,972 downwards.
TAAAATAAAAAGAAAGGTCAAACTTCAAAATCACTTCAAATCAACTTTGAAAAGTCCAAGTGATTTATCCTAAGTTCACCAAGGTCAAACAAATCTTGACAAAAAATTTCAACATTTTTAAAAAGTCAGAAACTATTTTTAAACAATTAAAAATGAATAAAAATAACCTAATTGAACTAAAATCTCAAATCAATTAAAAAGTTGATGAGAATATTTTTCATAGATCCATCATCATTCAAATAGGTTAAGAAAATATTTTTGTATTTTTTGAATATCAAAAACTATTTAAAATGAATTAAAAATAACCAGAAAAGAGAAAATTCACAAAAAATATCAAATGAGAAAAAAAAAATTAAAAATCATTTTTAGAAACTAGAAATTATTTGGAGAAGAATGCAATTGATCCCATATTTTTTGGATTTAAAGTGAAGAAGATATGAATTTTTGAAAATAATGGAAATAAAAGAAATTAAATCAGAAAATAGAAAATTCAAAAAAACAAGGAGCGCCTGATCAAGCCTCATTAATTGACGTGGCTGATCAGACGCTCCAGAAGCGCGCGCTCATGGTAGGCTTCAGTCCACGCGTAACACAATGAATTATTAAAAGTCATAAGATCCAAAGGCTGAGATACAAACTGGAGATCTGATCCAATGGTCCACAATCCATCTGGCAAAGGGACGGTGACCGGAGCCACCTTCTTCTCCGGTGAGCATGAAGATTCCGGCCAAAGTTGCAGGTAATAAAAACTTAACCAAATGAAGCGATCCTCATATCATTGGAAAGCTGGGATGATGTACATCATCCCTGTACCATTGGTTTCTCCTCTAGATCCTCATAGAGAGAGAAATCAGAGAGAGAAAATCATGGTGTTCATACTGAACTTCATGGATTTCAACAATTGAGCACTCAAAACAATTGCCTCTATGAAGAGGACTTCAGCCAACACAATATCCAAGCAAATAGATCAATAAATAGTGAGTTTCAAAGAAAAAACCAGTTGGAGAGAACCTTTGAATTCTGGTGATCTGAGCTTGCTTCCTTGCTTCCTTTGGCCAAACAGAAGATCAAGGGGCTATGAGAGAGAGGTCTAGGAACTTTAGATCTAGAAATTCAACCAGATTTAGTTGAATTTCAGATCTGAGAAATTTGAATGAAAATGAAATAGTTCCTTTGGTGAGAGGTTTGGATTTCAATTCAGCAGCATTTCAGGTTGATTCATGGATGGAAAATGAATGGAATGATGCTTCTATTTATAGCCAAGCATGAAGCAAGCAATGAGAAATCCGTGTGTGCATGGCAAGTGGATACTCTTTGCATGGGCTTGCATGATTATGTAGAAGGCCCAAATTCAATGCCAAATGAAATCTGAAGTATAATTGAGCTGAAATGGACGTGTAATTGGCAATGCATAGGCTTGTGTAATGAGTTTCAACATGTTATGCACAATTATGCCTAAAACTTCTTCTCTTCGAAAATGCCATTTGCCAAATCCAAACATGATCATGTGAGTAATGGTTGGAAAGGTCTTGATGCAAGGAACAAATGTTATGTTGGGAAAAAATCCATTTGAAGTGTGGAAATTAGTGAATTTTGAGTTTAAAGTGTAAGGTGCAAAACATGTAAAGGCAAGGTTTCCAAAATTGGCCAATGTTCAAGCCCCTCTGTTTTAATGATGCAAGCTTCAAATGAAAAACCCTTCAACATCAAAGTTGTAGATCTTTTCAAGAAAATCAAAATGGACTCAAATTTTGCATCATTTTCATTTTTTATGAAAGAGTTATGGGCACTTGAAGTTGTACTTTTTTGCCTTTCAATGCATTTGGTCCAAAGTGACCTATAATATTTTGCATTATCACATGTATTTCCTTTGATATTTTGAAATTTTGTTCAACATAACATTTTAAGTAGACATCTTAATATTTCCAATTCATTTTATCCCACCTCAAAATCATAAAAAATGAATGAGTTATGTCCTTGGGAAGATGACCCAAAATTAGGGTTTCAGTGAAAATGACCTATAATGTCTTGGAATGGATGATGACCTTCCAAGCTTCAAATAAATTTTTGATGAACATGAACGTTATTCATATTGTCCTTAAGAGAATTTTTTCTTTTGGAATCATCTCCATTTGACCAACACATAAAAATTTAGGTCTTAGTGCATTTCAAAATAGTTAGATGAATTGACTGATCAGCTTCTCAAGTCCACAACTCATATCTTGATGAATTGATGATTGAGGACACTCAAACAAGTTCAAATATGCATGAAATTATGAATTAAAGTACTTCCCTTGATTGTATTTGATCATGGGCTGAGGTTGCTTCATGAGCAAGGCATTGTGGTGCACAGATGAATTAGGGTTTCCTTGAGGAACAACATTCAAACCCTTTGACTTGCTTTGATCAAAATTGATGAATTAAGATACTTGGGAGGCATATTTGATGAATGAGAGCTTTGGGAACCATTACCATGCTTGCTTTCATCTTCTCTTGGCCATATTTCCACACAAAGGATCTCCTTGAAGCTCTTGACCTTGTGATTGCTCAAGCTACAAACAAGAAATGTTAGTGACATATTTTTGTGCTTTTGGTTAGTAAACAAAAATAAGAAAAGCAATGATATACAATTCAATCATGCTTGATGATCTCAAACCACTCACAAAGGAGTCCCACCCAAAGGCAAAGGGAAACAAGATGCTCATGATCCTTGAGGCTTTGCAAATGCAATGTTATGATGCCATGAGGGATCTTAGGGACAAAATTGGGGTCTTACAGATGCCCCTATTTAAGGTCATTCTAGCCAGAGAAGTGAAGGTTAAAATCTTCGTCTCGACGAGGTAGAATGGGCTTAAATAATAACAAAGAGACGAATTTTGGTCCCTAAGAGACCTCATGATGCGAATGTATGTATGCAAAAGGTAACACTCTGTGGAGATATGTGTCCACAAAGAAGAAAAGAAATCAGGAGAAACTGACAATCCATAGGAGTAATTCACTCCATGGGACAGAGACTCCGGGACTCTTATGGGGGATAGACGAGGGATAAAAATGCGTGAGCAGGGCACTACTCAAAGCTTAGGGAGCAGAATTCCAAAGGAATAAATCCATGGAATGACCCGAGCTGACTCAAAGGCGCATGTATTGGGGAATATGCCAATACAGCAGAGATTATCCATAATGGATACTTCAGATAAAAATCCGGACTCAGATGGGGATCATCCACTAAGGAACTACGCTGGGGAAAACCCAATCAAAACCCTCGGGAAAGCAACGGGATGAGGTATTACCGGTTACTGGGTAATAAGCTCAAAGAGACATGTGATCTGAACACTGATATAAGGGTGAGAAAACAACATGCTCGGGAAGAATGAATGTCTAAGACCGGTATAAGGGTGAGAGATATCAAACATCCAAAAGTCGTTTGAGGAAGACCTAAAAAGGTATACTTCAGCTCAGGAAAATCCGACTCCACAGGGGACAAAAAGTCATAATAGGGAGCAGAAGGAAGGAACACCAGGGATACCGATTACTGGGCATATAATAGGTGACCAACCGAAGCGTGAATTGGGGAATATTCCCAAGACACTCATCATCCAAAAGAGGGCTAAAAGCAAACTCGATTATAGGATGGACATTCGATTCCAAAAAGGGGGTACGAATCTTACTCGACTGGGGAAGGACAAACGGCTTCAACCAAAGAGTGCATGAGATATATTATCTATTACCGTCATAACGTAGATAACATACTCGCATGGAAGACTATCCACAACCGGTTACTGGGTTAATAAAGGATAAATCGACCGACCAAGAAAGGCATCGGGATACCGCAACTAGGTATATAATGATGACCAATCCGGGGGGGGGAAACAATCGTTACCAACAACAAAGGGTAAACGAGAGATGACCCGCTGGGGATAAATTGCTTAATCAAAGCAATTATCCAAAAGATGATGGGATATCAATACCGAATATTGGATAAAGATATCCATCAAGGAGGGGATTACATCTACTGGATACTTGGTAGAAAACCACAGAGAAATAACCGTCACCGATTAAGGATGAGCAAAACAGTTACTCTGCAAAGGGGATACAAATAGGGTTTACAACTATCGGTATAAGGGTAGAAAACCACAGACTCCGCCGGGGATAAGATGAACGATTACTGGTTACTGAGCAATCATTCATTTACACCACGGGGGAAGTGTAAGAAACAGCCAAAAGAGGCTAATCTAGGATCAAACTAGATAGGCACGCTGAAACAAGACTTGTCCCTATGAGGATATAACTCAACGGGGAACTCCATCCCAATATATGTGTTGGGAGGAAACAGAAACAACCATCATCCACGAGGGTATAAATCAGTGGGGAATACGAGAGGAAAGATAAATACTTTCTGCTTACGGGACTGACTCTATATGGGGAGATCAGACACCAGCATCTGCTTGGGGAAACATAATACCCTTAAGCAAGAAAATAGCAAACAGAGATATATGGCAAATAATGCATCATGAATATTTGAATGCTATCAATATGCACATATGCATGGTTTATGTATGATGAATGCTAACAAACAGACATTTCTAACACCAACAGGTCCAACGGACGAGCGTCCGGTACTACATCTCAAGAGAGAAAGCCAAGCCTACTAGAGGACATCTAGTCAAAATATCTGCAGGAGAACCAGACTACTGCTAGGGAAAAAGGGTCACCACACAGGTAAGACCCATCGTAGAAACAAATCTACTGGGGAACTCATCAAAGAGGAGGATGGAACTCTGTGGGGAATAACCACCAAATCAGAAGTTTCCACGGGCCATCAAATACTGCCCTAATGAGATCACACCTGCTGAGGAGGAAGAATCACAACTCTGCTGCAGGAAAGAGGAATGAATAATCCTACCAATCACTCTGCTCGGGAGAAAACCACAAAAGGCTCCAGATAAAAAGGATACAAGCATGCCAGGAATACGAACAAATGTCTCACCCTGTCGAGAATCTTACCATCCTTGGGAGAGCACTGAAGACATCCTCAGTATCCCCTCATCTCTGTGAATGTTCACTTTGTTTAAAAACAATTTATGAAAGATTTGAATAAAACAATGATATATTTTTTTCAATTAAAACATGTAAAACGTTTGTTGAAATAGAACCAAATAAGAGGGCAAATAATTGGATAAAGGCTCAAATTTAGTTGATGGAATGGTAGTCTGCAAATGGCAAGACTCCATAGATCTTTTCAAATTTGAAATTGGTGATATATATTGGAAAAGGGCTACATTGAACATAATGACCATTTCTCTACCAATTCTGAATCCGATGTATTTGAAGCTTTGGTTGATAATGATTGAGCGAAAATCTCTGACGGATGACAGTTGTAAAGCAAAGTCTTGTCAGGATGCAGTTACTTTCCAGATCCCTAATTTTTGCATAGATTGCCCGAGGTTAGGTACTCAATCTAGCGGGATATATTCACCATTTTTTTATGTCTCTAACTTTTGCCTGGATCGCCCTTTCGGGTTTTCAATCCACCGAGACGCTCATTCTTGCCTAAGCCGCCCTTTCGGGTTTTCAACTTAGCGAGCTATTCTATTTTTATATTTTTTAGGCGAAGTATTTCTTGACTGCATCTGAATTCACAGGACGAGTGAAATCCTCCCCATCCATAGTTGTAAGTATCAATGCACCGCCTGAAAAGGCCCTCTTAACAACATATGGACCTTCATAGTTTGGAGTCCACTTGCCCCTGGAATCGGGCGTGAAAGACAAGACTTTCTTGAGCACAAGGTCACCTTCTCGAAACACACGAGGCTTGACCTTCTTATCAAAGGCTTTCTTCATCCTTTATTGACATAACTGACCATGGCACATGGCAATCAATCTTTTCTCTTCTATCAAATTCAACTGGTCATAACGATTCTGAACCCATTCAGCATCAGTCAACTTGGATTCCATCAAGACTCTCATTGATGGGATCTCCACCTCTACTGGGAGCACAGCCTCCATACCATAAACAAGAGAGAAAGGGGTTGCCCCTGTTGAAGTGCGGACAGAAGTACGATATCCATGTAAAGCAAATGGCAACATCTCATGCCAATATTTGTACGTAACAACCATCTTTTGGATAATTTTCTTGATGTTTTTATTGGTAGCTTCAACAGCCCCATTCATCTTAGGTCTGTAAGGAGAAGAATTAGTGAAGTGTTTTTATTGATGCGCAATCTTGAACTCACTACACAGTTCTTTCATCATCTTGTTGTTCAAGTTAGATCCATTATCAGTAATGATCTTGTCTGGCACACCATAGCGACATATGAGTTTATTCTTGATAAACTTTACAACCACCTGCCTGGTCACATTTGCATATGACGCCGCTTCAACCCACTTAGTGAAGTAATCAATTGCTACGAGAATGAATCTGTGTCCATTGGACGCTTTCGGCTCTATCATGCCAATCATGTCGATTCCCCACATGGAGAAGGGCCATGGTGATGAAATCACATTCAGAAGTGTCGGAGGAATATGAATCTTATCCGCGTAAATCTGACACTTATGGCATTTCTTCACATACTTACAGCAGTCAGACTCCATTGTCAGTCAATAGTAGCCTGCTCTCAACATTTTCCTAGCCATGGCATGTCCATTGGAATGCGTACCAAATGAACCCTCATGGACCTCAGTCATTAACAGGTCTGCTTCGTGTCTATCCACGCATCTGAGCAGCACCATATCAAAATTTCTTTTATAAAGCACATCATCATTGAGGTAGAAACTTCCTGACAATCTCCTCAAAGTTTTCCTATCTTTCACAGATGCCCCAGGTGGGTAAATCTGGTTCTGAAGGAAACACTTGATATCATAATACCACGGCTTATCATCTTTCACTTCTTCAACTGCAAATGCATGAGCTGGTCTATCCAAGCGCATCACAGTAATATTGGGAACTTCATTCCAAAGTTTGACCACAATCATTGAAGCAAGAGTAGCAAGAGTGTCTGCCATCCGATTCTCATCTCGAGGAATATGATGGAAGTCAACCTCAGTAAAGAACGTTGAAATTCTCCTCGCATAATCCCTATATGGGATAAGACCAGGCTGATTCGTTTCCCATTCACCCTTAATCTGATTAACAACAAGGGTCGAATCACCATAAACATCAAGATGCTTGATCCTAAGATCAATACATTCTTATAATCCCATAATACAGGCTTCATACTCAGCCATATTATTCGTGCATTTGAAAGTTAGCCTTGCTGTAAAAAGGAATATGTGTGCCCTGAGGAGTAATAATCACTGCCCCAATACCATTTCCATACTGATTTACAGCGCCATCAAACACCATACTCCATCTGGAACCAGGTTCTGGCCCTTCATCGAGTGTAGGCTCATCACAATCTTTCATTTTCAAATACAGAATCTCCTCATATGGGAAGTCATACTGGACAGACTGATAATCCTCAATCGGCTGATGTGCCAAATGGTCAGCCAAGATACTACCTTTAATAGCCTTCTGAGCTCGATACTCGATATCATACTCAGATAACAACATCTGCCAACGGGCAATCCTCCCAGTTAAAGCAGGCTTCTCAAAAATGTACTTGATTGGATCCATTTTGGATATCAACCAAGTCGTATGATTCAACATATACTGGCGTAAGCGCTTAGCAGCCCAAGCCAAAGCACATCATGTTTTCTCAAGCATTGAGTATCGAGACTCACAATCAGTAAATTTCTTACTCAAATAGTAGATGGCATACTCTTTCTTTCCTGATTCGTCTTGCTGACCCAATACACAACCCATTGAGTCTTCAAGAACAGTCAGATACATGATCAATGGTCTCCCTTCCACAGGCGGAGACAGAATCGGAGGTTCGGATAAATACTCTTTAGTACTGTCAAAAGCTTTCTGGCAATCCTCGGTCCAATCATGAGACTGATCTTTCCGGAGGAGCTTGAATATCGGCGCACATGTGGCAGTCATGTGGGATATGAATCTGGAAATGTAATTCAAGCGGCCAAGAAAACCTCGGACTTGCTTCTCAGTTTTGGGCGCAGGCATCTCTTGTATTGCTTTGACCTTTGCAGGATCAACCTCAATACCTCTTTCGCTAACAATGAAGCCCAATAACTGGCCAGAACGGACTCCAAATGTACACTTGTTGGGATTCAGACGAAGCTTGTACTTCCTTAGACGCTGAAAAAGCTTCAACAGGTGCTCTACATGTTCAACTTCCGTTCTCGACTTAGTAATCATATCATCAACATACACCTCAATCTCCTTGTGCATCATATCATGAAACAAGGTAGTCATAGCTCGTTGATACGTGGCTCCGGCGTTCTTCAAACCGAAGGGCATCACTCGATAACAGAATGTTCCCCAAGGTGTGATGAATGTTGTCTTCTCCATATCCTCGGGTGCCATTTTAATCTGATTATATCCGGAAAATCCCTCCATAAATGAGAAGACTTTGAATTTAGTTGTATTGTCTACCAACATGTCAATATGTGGTAGAGGGAAATCATCTTTCGGACTTGCTTTATTCAAGTCTCTATAGTCCACACACATTCGGACTTTTCCATCTTTCTTAGGCACGGGCACAATATTGGCCACCCATTCAGGATATGTAGAAGTCACCAGAAACCCCACATCAATTTGCTTCTGAACTTCTTCTTTGATCTTTACTGCCATATCGGGATGAGTTCTTCTGAGCTTCTGCTTCACAGGCACGCACTCAGGCTTCAAAGGTGGGAAATGTTGCACGATATCAGTATCTAGACCAGGCATGTCTTCATATGACCAGGCGAAGACATCGACGTATTCTCATAGCAATTCAATCAACCCATTCTTAACAGATTCTTCCAGGAGTGCCCCAATCTTCACTTCTCGCACACAATCCTCAGACCCCAAGTTGATTGTTTCCAGATTCTCAAGATGCGGCTGAATGACTTTCTCTTCATGCTTAAGTAGACGGGTAATCTCATCAGGAATCTCTTCAACATCATCTTCTTCTGCCTCAAATACAGGGAATTCAAAGCTGGGAGATGGTGTTGGATCATTATGTTCAATGGGTTTGATTAACCTGCGTAATGATTTTGGATATAAAAGAAAATTTAGAACTCAAACAAGGCAAATCATTATGCAGATGAAAAGATTGATTTTATTCTTATTTTTTTAGGGTTTTTGTGATCACCAATTTCATGCAAGAAGCGAAAAGGGAAAAATAATTGGAAAAATAAACATTTAACATGAATTTATTGAATGAAAATATCATTGGATTTATATGATAACAATGTCATCACTCCTCCTTTTGGCATGGGAGAAGGGTTTTTAAACACAATGAACATTACTTCAACTTATGGATAACTGTTGGAATATCCACAGCGACCCAATTATTGCAGATTCCTCCAGGGATGATGAAATTGCCAGAATCCTTTGCATCTTCTTCCAAAATGGCAGCGGCCTCTTCATCTTGACCAGTATGGATAAATCCACCACTCTTGAACAAACCTTGCTTGTTGAAAGCACCAGAAGAAAAACCTATGCCAGCCTGGGACTTATTGTCTTCCAATTTGATCATTTGCCCCAATCCAGCAGTCGCACCATGCTCAATGGCCAACTTCGCATCTTTGTAGGAAGCAAATGAAGGAGTTCTTTTCTCAACAGGTTCAGCAATAGATAAATCTTGGAATGGCGTTCCAACTTCATCCTCAGCATCTATATATGAGAAAGAAGACAAATGGCTAACCATGAGAGCTTGTTCTCCCCTACCACTACTAGCTTCTTGTTCTTCATAAATTTCAGTTTCTGGTGTAGGGTGGATGTCACGGCGCCAGCCTCGTGAATCCATGGCCTTCCTAGGAGACAACTATATGATGGGTGAATATCCATAACCTGAAAGGTAATCTGGAAATCACTTGGTCCAATTTTGACTGGGAGATCAACCTCTCCAATCACAGTTTTGCGAGACCCATCAAAAGCGTTCACAACTACTCCACTCTGCCTCATGGGAGGCCCCTGGTATGACAACTTCGAAAGAGTGGTCTTTGGTAATACATTCAATGATGACCCAATGTCCACCAACACATTGGACATGGCGTCGTCTTTGCAACTCATAGATATATGTAATGCCAAGTTGTGGTCTCTTCCCTCCTTGGGGAGATCAGCGTCATTAAAACTCAAATTGTTACAAGCAGTGATGTTTGCAACAATGCTATCAAATTGTTCTATCGTGACATCGTGATCCACATACGCCACATCCAACACCTTCTGCAGAGCTTCTCGGTGTGGTTCTGAATTCAAAAGTAGTGATAACACAGATATTTTGGATGGCGTTTGTAGAAGCTGGTCTACAACATTATACTCGCTCCTCTTGATGAGCCTCAGCATCTCATCACAATCTTCTTTCGTATTGCCACTTGGGCCAACAGAAGCAGGAGTTTTCAATATGGAGGAGGGCTTAACAACAAGTGCCGGATTCGGAGTGCTCACAGCATTTCCAATCGGGCGTTCAACAAAATCATCAACATTTCCTCGAGCATCAGCTTAAGGCTTCAACGGTGCTGAAAACACACGACCGCTACGGGTCAACCCACTGACATCAGCAATGTTTACAACAGACGAAGAGGGCAAGGACACCTCTTTCCCATCCTCCACTGCCACAGCATTGTAGCGATAAGGAACCGCTTTCTAAGAAGAATACGGTACAGGGCCGGCAGGCTTGATGGTCAGAACTGGAGAAACCTTTGGCTTGCTACCATCATATTTGATAACAACAGGCTCAAGTATCCGGAAAACCGGAGAAATTACATTAACCTCAAGAGCATCTTCGTCAACATTCCTATTCTGAAGGATCTCAATGACTCCCTCGTCCAACATCTCTTGGACGTCTCTGCGCACCTGACGATAACCTCTCTGATTGATAGAACATACTCGGCATCTATCGTAGTCGTGCTCATAATGACTATAATCACACAGCAGGCGATGCATCTCAACTAACGATTGTCAGATATGACTGACATATTTGACTTTGTACTTGCCAGGGCAGCCCTGGACCATATTGACAGATTTCCCATGCTCGGGCAATGGGTTCTTCTTCACATTCGGTCCTACGTCCTCAAAAAACAGAATCCCACTTCTCACAAGGTCTTGCACCTTGGTCTTCAGGGGATAACAATTCTCTACATCGTGTCCGGGAGCACCGGAATGATACACACAATGAAGCTCAGGCTTGTACCACCACTAGGGGTTAGTGTAACACCTCAAAATTTGCCCTCCTCTCTTGGGACTAGCTTAACATATTGCATTGCATTTCTTAGGTCATTAGTCATTAGCATGTTGCATATCATATGGCTACATCAAGCAAGTCATCCTCCTAGGTCTTGATCAGAAGATAAAGAGGTTAAGATGCAAGTTAGGGTTTCATTGGATTGATCACTAACCATCTGAGGAGGTGTGATTCAAATTAGGGTTTCATGGTTCCTCAAGGAGATTGAGCATCATCTTGGTTGAAATGGTACATCATCATCATCATGGTTTTATCATCACCAGGAGATTCATTGTTCATGATTAGATACCTTGAGACTAGGGTTTTGACCACTGGTCAACCCTAATCATCTGCATGGTGCCATTCAGGGCTTGTCAAGGAGATGGGGTTTTCAATGGATATGGGGATCATCATATGATTATATTGAGCTTATGGAAGCTAGGGTTTCATCATTGAGCCATTTCATCAGGAGTTTGAAGCTCAAGTTGATCAATGCATGGCCAATTCATCTATCAGTCAGAAAAGTCAACTGTGGTCAACTGTGCCTGAATTGATGGATTTGGAGGTGGGAGAGAGTTAGAGACACTTCATTCATGTCTAAACAAGTTTCATTTGACATTTTAGACATCAAGAATGAAGAAAATAAAGTCAGGTGAAAACTTTCCAAAAATAGAAAGTGACTTGTAATTGAAAATTGCCAAAAATGGAAAGTTTTTCTCCTCAAAATTACATGTCCAAAAATGCTTCAAATGAAAATTTGTTCAACATGAAAGTTGTAGATCTTTCTCTCACCTTTCCAAAAAGTCCAAGAACATGAATTTCTCATTTGTGGTTGGCAAGTTATGGATTGATCATTGTCTAAAAAAGTTGAATTTCAAAGTGGCATAACTTTTGATTCATAAGGCCAAATGGAGTGAGGTTTATTTGAGCAAAATTCTTTTGATGTCCTCTATCCAAAACAAGCATTACCTGTCATGAAAACTCATCACATAAAAAGTCTATTTTTCAAGTGAACCAATTTTGAATTTGGAGGGAAAAAGTGCATTTTGAGAAATAAGCCTTGTTTTCACATGATTCCACTTGCAATAGCTCACAAATACCATTTGAAACTTGCTGCAACCAGAAATTTCTACTGTTACATTGGATTTGCATAAGTGAGGGTGGATTGGCTAATTACCATTTAGCATAAAAGTGCATTTTCACTAATCACTCACATTTGGCTAAACTTGATTAACAAAATAGATTAGTGCATCATATAAATGGTTAATCATAACTGTTTTTGAGATTAACATTCATTCATCTCAGATCTAGATCCAAAATTGCACAATTCTCTCAACTTTTCATCTTCACTTTTTTGCAATTTCTCCAAGAACCTAGCCAAGATCTTCATTGATCCATCACCTCCAAGCATTGTAGAAGCTTTTGCAAGCAAGGATTCATCCACATTCGAGCAAATCAAGGATTGTAGCAAGAAGCTCCATCCATGGCAATTCGAGTTTCTGAGCAAATCAAGCACTATTGAGCCAAGGCCTTGCATTTATTCATCTTCCTTATCATTATTGAGCTGTTGTTTTGCACTTACAAGGCTTACAACACGCGAATTCACAACTGTCATCAAATTAAGGTTAGTTTTCGAGTTGGACAATTCATGTAATCAATTGATGCATGTTGTAGATCTTGTTTAGTAGAGTATTCTGCAAGTTGAATCGTGAATTTTCATCAAGTAATGAGGAAGTTACGTTGATTTGAACTTTCGTGCATAGACATGTTTTGGATCGATCCGGTTAAATTAGGATGAATTAGGCTTAATGAATGTGATATTGTTGATATACGTTGTGAGACCTTTCCATTGATATAAGGTTTGTGTGATTTGGTGACAAAAAGTTCTTGAGTGATGAAGGTGATGAACGCGTGATGAAGGTTGAAAATATTTTCCAGATTTCTTGTTTTGATCCAAATAGCGCTTACTGTACATGCAATTGAGTGTTAGCGCGCCAGAATTTTGAACCTGGACTCCCTTCGATTCCGCTTGGGGACAATTCCACTTGTTGCTTTAGCATTTTTCTTCCTCATATTCTTCTCATGTACATACCATTCCACATACATTTTTTTTATTTTCTTCAACATTCAAAATTTCATATCTCCTAAACCACTTGTCCAAACTGAATGAAATTTTTTGTGCTATAATCCTTGTGATATCTACAATTTAATGAATATTTTTGCAAAAATTGTGCATGTGAGGATTTCTGTTTTAGCTAGGGTTTGTTCATGTATGTGGTTTCATGCATATTGCTTGGTATTTTGATCATGAAATGATGATGCTTAATTGGAAATTCCTGAAATTTTACATACTTATTCTAGAGACCTTAATGGATATTTTGGCTTTGAGTTTGCTATTTTATCATTCCTGGATTGTGAGATATGATATGATCTTTAGAGGTGTGATAATTTGTGTCACACCATTTCATGTCCAACTTCCTGATTTTTGTTACTATGCCATATGAATTTGAATTGAGCTGAGTTTTTGCATGATGATGCTTGGGGATGTTAAGTTCACTTGAGAATTTTCCTGGAATTTTTGAGTGCAATTTCCTATTTGTTTGATAATTTCTCCCCTGTTTGACCAATTGTGGATCTTTTGTGAGACATGATTTTATTTGATTTGTGAAATTCTGGTGGTTTATTGTATGGACTTGAAATTTGACATGTGTATTGTAGACATCTTAAAATTTGCCATGGTTTTGGGTTTACTCATTTATCATGTTCCTACTCTGTTTTATGGTTGCTTGAAGTTGATGCATGATTTAATGCCTTGTATGAGCTTGTTTGAGTATGCTTTGGCTTGATGAATTTAATTGACTTGCTTCCCTTTGTCCAAATGGCCTGAATTTTGGTGTGATGATCCTCTAATGAGTTCTGTTTAGACATGAATTTTTTGGGAATTTATTGAATTGTTTGTGAGTTGATTTGAGTTGAACCATTCTGTTTGGTCCTTTGAGGTTCTAAATTGCATGTTTTGTACTCTTTGCCTCATGAAATGATAATGGTTGATGATATGAACATGAGACCAACTGGATTTGATTCTTATTTGATTGATCTTGATTTTGGATAAGTTTCATGTTCTGTTTTGACTTATTGATCCTATTTTGACCCTAGTCTTGTACTAGTGGTTTGTGTTCTCACATTTGAGCTTTGTTTCAGGTCAAAGAGCACAATTGCTTATACTTGATGATGTGCATTCAATTGGGATTGGTCTATTGCTTGTTTATGACTAATTTGAGTTTGTTTTGTAGGAATTCAGACTTATTCTTAGGCCTTGTGGCTTGCACCTATGTGCATTGATGCTTGTTATCTGTTTGTGTTGTGGACTTGTAATTTTCTGTTTGACTTTTGTTTGTCTGGTATACTGATTATGTTGGATTGATTTCAGGTACCTTAGTTGCTATAGTTCATTGTGAACTTGCTGTTGCTGCTGCTTGGTTGTGTAAACCAATTGAGGTAGAATCACTAACTCCATGTAGTCTGGAAGACCTGGCCTGTTACTTGGCCAGGCACCTGTCTGAAGTCCTCCTTAAGAGGCAATGTTTGTGCTTGTTTATTTTTGTCCCCAAGCAGGAAAAGACATTTGTTAAGGCAATTGGCAGACACAAGAGGTGTGTAGTCCACCTCTTGCTATTCTGTTGAGTCGTCCCTTGGCTCACATCACATGTTGATGCCTTGTGGATCCTAACCCAAGATCCATGTACAGTTGTACAGTTGAGTCAGTGTCATAAGTGTAGAAGGGTTCCCACTTTCTGGACCCACACTTCTTTGTCTGAAGCTCTCCCTGGCCAGGGATAAGAGCTGTGAGGCACACCCCTCACTTCCACTTCATCTGGCTTCACCCTGACTCTCAATGTCAGGGTTAAGAGCTAACATCACCTGATACAGTTGGTTTGCTTTTGCAGCCTAACCCTTTGTTTGAGCCCACTTTGTCTGGATATAGTGTGTGCTAATTGTGAATGTTTGCTTTGTTTTGATTATGCTTGCATGCTCTACTTTACCTGTTTAGGATTAGCTTGCTGCCTATGCAAGTTAGGATAGAAACCATAACTTAGGGATGATATGCATGATAACATCTAGGCTCGAGTACAGCTCCCTAGTAGTGTGTCTCCCTTTGTATCTGGTTAGGTGAGAATTTCTTTCCCGTTCAGGGGAACTACGTCGCCCTGATCCTCATACCAGATGAGGTACGTAGGCAGGAGGCCGTGCGAGGTCTCTCCGGGCACCCTTTTTCTTTCTTGTGTGTGTTTGCTTGACAGTTGCTATGCTCGAGTTCCCGACTCCTTAGTAACTTGTTGCTTGTTTCTTCTTGTGTGTGTAGGAGATGGATGTAAGCCCAGCCATTGGCATTCCGTATCCTCTTGTTGTGTGCTTGGAGTCCGGTATAAGTCCATCAAGTGGCATCTGGTTTCCAGTGTGTGTCTATTTGGTTCGGAAGCTGATGTAAGTCCAGCGATTGGCGTTCGGGTTCCATGTTTGCCTGTGTTTGTGTGTGTCCTGTTTGGCGTGCGTGAGCCGAACTACGGTAGCTCTGATTCTCGTTCCAGATGAGATACGTAGGCATAGGATGCGATATCCTAGCGAGCCCTCTCCCCTTTTCCTCCACCTGTGTTGATTTCAGTGTGTGTGTGTGATGTTTGTTTTAGCAACCTTTTTCTATCGTTAGAGCGTGGATCCCGTCGAGTACGACGGATGCGTAGGGGTGCTAATACCTTCCCTTCGCATAACCGACTCCCGATCCCATTCTCTTTGGTTGCGAGACCATGCTTTTCCCAGGTTTACTTCGAGCGTTTCCTTTCCCTCTTTGGGATAAATAACGCACGGTGGCGGCTCTGTGTTGTTTTTTTGTTTTAGCCCGCCGATTGTTTTTCGCGGATGCGACAGATGGCGACTCTGCTGGGGATTAGAAGTTGACCTATTGCTGGTCCATCTTCCCTAAGCGAGTCTCTCCTAGCGTTCTAGGATAGTTTAGGTTGCTTGTGCCGCTTTATTTATTGCATTTATTATTCTGATTGTGTATATATTTGCATAAATGTTTGCATGCATCATACTATCATGTTGCTGTCCTCTGTACAGGTGGTTCCTCTGTTCGGGGTGGGTGTTCTGAGTGGGGCTAAAACCCAGGCCCGAGTATACACCTAGGATTAGTGTGGTCTCATGTTACCTCTTTCATGTTAGGTCAACATGTGTTTGGCAACGTGATGTATCACAAGCCGGACGAGGTTCTTTTGAGGGTGCTCTTCCTTTGTGGGGTACTCCACTCTGGTTGAGTCACCTCATCTGAGCTATTGACTCTGGTGACCGATCATTTCCCGGATCTTTGGTTTAGACGATCTTAAGGGAGCTACAATGGCACACCCGAAAGCGCAAACCCATTGAGTATCTTTGCCCGATTGTCGAGACTATTATCCGCCTTAGGATAACCTGATTAGAATTTACCTGTGAGGGGAGGGTGATTCTTACAGATGCATGTTCAGATGGTGACTTTGATGGTGACTGTTGGTTCCGTTGATCAGAGTCATATTTATAAGTCGGATTTATGGGCATGTCTTTCCGAGACGCCGGAGTGCTGTCCGTGTTATTTATCAGTGGGGATCCGTTTATTTCAGGATTCCCCGGGCCGATTCAGGGTTTGTGATTATCTGCTCAGAGGTTGTCTGATGATGATGGTGATGTATCTTTCAGTTCCGTTTATTTCGGAACTCCCAAGTCGGATTTGTGGTTACATATTCCTTCAGATGGTTGTGATCAGTTCAAAGGCCGTAACTCAGCGCAGTAAATGTTCAGATGACTTAGAGGATGGCACAGTGCATTGCATTCACGCATCAGCATCATCCACATTTTGCATTCATCGGCATCTAACTCATGTCTATCCATACTCAGGGTACATTCTCGATTATGATTCTAGTTGAGAGACATCTGGATGTCAGAATGCTATTGTTGAATTTTTTATCTGTCTCGATGAAACCAGGATCGAAAGACAAAAGCTTCCTCGTATGGATAGACGTTGCATTCATGCATATTAACCTGTTTGCTATTTTGCAGGTGTCGGGTTCTAACGTGCTTGATTGTTTCAGGAATCATTGCTCGTGCTCGTAGAGTTGTACCTTTGCACTCAACACGCCCTCACAGATATTTCACCAGACGCAACACTCCCAGACTGATGGATCTCCCTAATTCAGACATCCTCGAGCTGAAGGATAAAATGAGCGAACTGATCAACATCATGCAAGGGTTTGCAGTTGGTCAGAAAGCTCTGGCTGATAAAGTTGAGAAGCTCGAGCGGGCTTCAGCTGCCAACAGCGGTGTTAACCTGGATGGTGTCTCCAACCAGGGGCTGGGTGGTTCCAGAGATGGTGGAAAAAGAACGACCGTGGGTATAGTGAACGATGCCGGTGGTTTTGGTGCTGCCACTGGTGGTCAACCTGTTCAAATGGGCAACAATATGAAAGATAGTCTTTTCCCGCCATTCTTTGGGGTTGATGACGACAGAGAGGAGGACCGAGAAGCTGATCAGTTTTCCATGCACAATGAACCGTTCGGTCAGTACGGTGCCCAATCACAGAATAAGGAGATCCAATTGCTGGCTGAAAAGATCAGAGCTTTGGAAAGCTATGCCACTCCTGGGGTTGTCAACATGTCAAATATGGGGCTAGTTGAGGGGATTGTGATCCCACAGAAATTTAAAGCGCCCGCTTTGGATAAATACAATGGGAGTTCCTGCCCGGAGACTCATCTGCAAGCATTCGTTCGCAAGATCTCTGCATACACTATGGACCAAAAGCTGTGGATGTACTTCTTCCAGGACAGCCTGTCTGGAGGCTCCTTGGAGTGGTACACCAAGTTGAAATCTTCTGATGTTAAGAGCTGGCAGGATCTAGGCGATGCCTTCTTTAAACAATACCAATTCAATGCTGACATGGCTCCTAGTCGTACCCAGCTGCAGGGTATGTCTCAGAAGTCAAGCGAAGGGTTTAAAGAGTATGCGCAAAGGTGGAGGGAGTTGGCTGCCAGAGTTCAACCTCCACTGGTGGACAGAGAGATGCCTGATCTCTTCATGGGTACCCTGCAGGGGGTTTTTGCTGAAAGAATGGTGGGTTGTCCCGTCACTAACTTTGCAGACATTGTGGTGGCTGGGGAGAAAATTGAAAGTTGGCTGAGAATGGGGAAGATCCAGAGTGGTAATGCTTCGTCATCAGGATCGAAGAAGCCCTTCGGAAATGGCCAAAGGAAGAATGAGGGTGAATCAAGTGTTGTGTATGCCCAGAGAGGACACAGTAGGGATCGTTACTACCAGCACACTGCTGCGGTAACTACCCCTGCTGGTAATCAGTCAGTACGACAACAACGTTAGCCACCTCAACAGAGAGCACAGAGAGCAGGGTATCAAGTGAGAGGAAAAGGGATTGATCGTCAGTTCGATAAGCCGCCCGTGACATATGCTGTGCTGTTTAAAAAGTTGATGGATCTTGGGTTGGTTCAGCCAAGGACGATGGTTCCGCTAAGATCAGATCAGAGGCCTCCTAACTATGATGAGAACGCCGAGTGTGAATTCCATTCGGGTACACCAGGGCATAACATTGAGGGTTGTAGAGCTTTTAAGCATGTTGTTCAGGATCTGGTAGACTCCAAGGCCATCAATTTTGCACCATCTCCGAATGTTAATGCCAATCCCATGCCGGCACATGGTCAGGCGATGGTGAGTGCAATTGCTAAAGATTCAGATCACGCCTATACAGTGGGTGAAGAGATTGACAGTGACCGCGAGCTGGAGTCGTGGATAAAATCGTGCGTACCAGGAAGCTGGAAGGCCTAAAAGATCATCAAGGTCACTCATTCAGAAGAGTAATGATTTCTGTTTTGATTTTATCTGCATGAAAGCCATACGTGTTGCCCGACACGTAATGGTTCATTGTAAGGGCCACCTCATGTTTCATTTTGCAACATTTTGCATCATAAATAAATGGATGTTTTTCAATTAAAAGCGGTGTTCCCTGTTTTTCATTTATTTTTGCAGTTTTAAAAACAAATAAAAATGGCAATGTTTGTTTTCATTTTTTCCTTTTTGATTTGTCTCGTTCCGACTTCGAAAAGTAATTCTCCGGATCTCATTGATAACAATTTGGTTACACCTCATATGACTTCGACAATTCGATCTATCATGCCGAAGAAGAAGGCGAAGAAGATTGTGATATGCTGGAAGATTAGCCAGGTTGTCGAAACAAGAGGAGAAGGTGATTCAGCCGCATGAAGAGCGAATTGAGATTGTTATTCTAGGCACCGCCGAGGTCAGAAAGGAAATGAAAATTGAGGCCGCTTCAGAGGCGAGTCGAGAGCAGAATGGTAGCCCTGTTGAAAGAGCATGTGGATACCTTCGCCTGGTCGTGTCAGGATATGCCAGGGTCGGATACCGATGTCGTTGTGCACAAGCTACCATGGAGAGCAGATTGTCCTCTAGAGAAGCCGAACGCCGGTGCTACTTATCAGAGAGCCATGGTGACTTTGTTTCATGATATGATTCATCATGAAACTGAATGATATGTTGATGACATGATAGCAAAGTCCCAAACGGAAGAGGGGCATCTGGTAGATCTGGCCAAGCTGAATGGACCAGTTGAGACAATTCAAACTGAGGTTGAATTCATATAAATGCACTATCAGAGTGCGGTCCGGTAAGATGTTGGGGTTCATTGTAAGAGAGGAATCGAGGTCGATCCTGCTTTAAAAAAAAAAAAAAAAGTAATACAAGAAGTGCCTGAACCGAGAACAGAAAAAGAGGTTCGTGGTCTATTAGGTAGATTGAACTACATGTCATGGTTCGCATCTCCTCTAACAGCCACGTGTGAACTTATACTCAAGCTGTTGAAAAAAAGTCGAACGGTTAGGTGAAATAATGATTGCCATGGGGCATTGAAAAATAAAAGAATAAGCTGCAGGAGCCTCTGATTCTGATGCCTCCTGTGGGAGGAGCAATTGTTAATTCGGTACTTGACGGCCTTCGAGGGGTCTATGGGGTGTGTACTGGGTCAGCATGACGAGTCTTGTCGAAAAGGGCATGCAATTTACCTTAGCAAAAAGTTTACCGACTGTGAAACAATACATTCACTGTTCGAGAAAACTTGATGTACTTTGGCATAGGCTGCTCGCCGATTGAGACAGTATATGCTGGTTCATACCACTTTGTGGATGTCCAAGATGGATCCGATCAAGTATGCGTTTGAGAATCTAGCATTGACCGGACGGGTTGTGAGAGTGCAAAAGAAGGATGACTGATTTGTGATACTCTCAGAAGGCAATCAAGGGGTGTATTGTCTTATTACATCGCCCCGCAACCCGTTGAGGATTATCAACCGATGAAGTTTGAGTTCCCTGATGAGGACATCTCGAGGTGCTCTAATCGAAAGATTGAGAGTAACCGATCCCGGAGGAGGGGCCTGACCCTGAATCCGAACGGATTCTGATGTCTGATGGGGTTAATGTGAATGAGTTAGTGCTGTTTTGGGGGGTACACCGAAAGGATCCCGCATTCCTTTTGTTGCCCAGATAACATTTGAATGCACCAATGGTGTGATTGAGTATGAAGTTTGTATCCTGGGTATTGTACCTCGGTGCACCTACTGGGGCAACACCTTTCTCACTCGTGTATGGGATGGAAGTCGTGTCACCGGTTGAGGTCCAGATTCCCTCTTTGAGAGTCCTGATGGACGTGAAGTTGCAAGAGGCGGAATGGGTAAGAACCCGGTATGAAGAGTTGAGCCTGATTGAAGAAAAGAGGTTGGCGGTCATCTGTCATGGGCAGTTGTACCAGCAAAGGATGAAACGTGCTTTTGACCGAAAGGTACGACCTCGGGTATATCACGTAGGTGATATGGTGCTGAAAAGGATCCTTCCTCCTCAAAACGATCGAAGGGGCAAATGGACACCCAATTATGAAGGTTCGTTCGTGGTCAAGAAGGTTTTCTCTGGAGGAGCCTTGTTGCTGACGACCATGGATGGCGAAGATTTTCCATCCCCTGTGAATGCGGACGCAGTCAAAAAATACTTCGTATAAAGAGACCCGCTGGGCGAAAAGAATAAAATAGTCCAGGCAAAAATGGGCATCCCGGCGAACCAAAAAAAAAAAACAGAATAGAAAAGGTTCAGGCAAAAATTAGGGATAAAAATGAAAAATGTACACCCGGCAAGTCGAAAACCTGGAAAGGCGACTTGGGCAAAAAAGGGTATCCCGGTGGACTGAAAACCCGAAAGGGCGGTCCAGGAAAAAGAGGGATTGAAACGAACAACTGCGTCTGGCATGATCGTTTGCACTTTGGTTAAGGCATCATGGATAGTACCCGGTAGGGATCAGTCGGAATCGTCTTATTCAGAAGGCAGAAAGCACGGAGAGTCTGAGGACATATGGGGTGTAACCGAGTTGGAACTCGATGAGATCACGGGTTTCACATTGCCATTAGGATAGATTTTTCCTTTTGTGCGCAATTACCTCTTTTCAGGAATTGCTTCCTTTGTATTGCTCAATTTGAGCCACACTTTTCAATCAATAAAATGCATATTCAGTCAAATGATTTTGTTTTTGTTTTCATTACCGCTGTGATTGCAAAAACATCCAATTGTTTGTGATAAAGAATCTTGCATTTTAAGACATGCAGGTCCCTTCCAATGCATGTTTATAAGATTGAAAGCTTGAAATCTTATTCGGAAGGTTGAGTGACCCAAGTGTTGAAATCTTGACACGCCTAGGGCACGGTTTTATCTAACGATCTCTTTTGCAGGTGCTGTTAGGTATTTTTCACACACTTGCAGGTTGTGATGTGGAAGCTGTTGACAAAGCAATTCCCATGGAGTCCAATCAGGGACGAACGAATAGAAGAACGGTGAAAAGACGGCGCGACGTACGACGATCCTTGAGGATTAATCAAGAAGACTCTTCAAAGTCGGAAGATTGAAAAGTCTGTATAAGTCCCAGGAGTTCGCGCTTCGTCGAGTACGGAGCGGTTTGGAATACAAGATGGTGGAGCAGAAAAGGTCCAGACGAGTCTGGGAGTTCTCGAAATTGGAAAGCTGACATGGGAGTTGGATATGAATACCGTGGTTCGAAGAGTCGTCGGGTGTTCAGTACCAAACTGTCCTCCTCCCCAAGCAGAGTTGGAATGACTAATTCCCCTGCAGATTCAAGGTCTGTGGATTCCCTAGCAGGGTCAGGATGGTTATCCCCACCAGGTTTTAGATCAATGCTTCCCCAGTCGCCAAGCCAGAAGGTTGCTATTTCCCAGCAGAGGTATCTGTGAGTGGCGGTTTCCCGAGCAGAGTTTGGAGTGTTGCATGCCCAGCAAGTCAAAGACTGTTGTTTCCCCACAGAGTGCATTGGTGGATCTCTCCCCAGCAATTCCCCAAGCGGATCGGGTGCAAAGGAGATATTATCCCCAGCAAGGGTTGCCTTTTCCCAGCAGTAGTGCTATTCCCCAGCAGGGTGGAATCGGAGTGTTGACGAGTTCCTCAGCAGAGTGTCTCGAGCTCCCCAGAGGAGTCCCTTGAGGGGGATACTTTTATGCATTCATCATGTAGAATAAGCATAGCATAATGCATAATAAATCACGTAGCATTTCCATAATTATGGAGCATTACGCAGAAAAATCAATCATGCATCATATTGCAAGCATAAGCTAGTCTCCAACCGTGGTCATCGTTTGAGAGGTGGTTTTGCCCAAAGGTGAAGGTGTTGCTCCGAGGAGTTTGGCACCGTTGTTTATCTACAGTACTTCCCCAGTAGTACGATACTGGAGGGAACTTTTCCGTCGGACAGAGATGGAAATGTTACGCGATCAGCGCGACTCGAGCCGTGGTTACCGCTTGAGATTTGGTTTCGCCGGATGGTGAAGATGTTACTCTGAGGAGTTTAGCATCATGACATCAGGTCAGCAGTGTTCCCCAGTAGTGCGATACTGGAGGAAACTTTTCCGTCGGACAGAGATGGGAATGAAAATCGGATAATGTTACGCGATCAGCACGACTCGAGCCGTGGTTACCGCTTGAGATTTGGTTTCGCCGAAGGCGAAGATGTACTCCGAGGAGTTTTAGCATCATAACGTCAGGTCAGCAGTGTTCCCCAGTAGTGCGATACTAGAGGAAACTTTTCCGTTGGACAGAGATGGAAATGAAGATCGCGATCAGCGCGACTCGAGCCGTAGTTACCATTCGAGAATGGGTTTTGCCGGTCAGTGAAGATGATACTCTGCAGAGTTTGGCATTGTGACGTTGGGTCAACGGTATTCCCAGTAGCGCGATACTGGAGGAAGATTTCTGTCGTGCGAGACGGAAGTTTGAAGATGTTACTCTGAGGAGTTTAGCATTGTGACGTTGGGTCAATGGTATTCCCCCCGGTAGTGCGATATTGGAGGGAGATTTCTGTCGTGCGAGATGGAAGTTGGAATGTGTTACTCTGAGGAGTTCAGCATCGTGATTTTGGGGCAACGGTATTTCCCAGTTAGTCCCCGGCAAGCGTCTGCCTGGTTTTGGACATATGTGGATGTCATCCTTGCGATACCAGTAAGTGTCGTGTCGATCCCCGTCTGGTCGAGTATTCTTTGGTGTCAAGTAAACATCATTGTTCGATGTCCCGTAAACGTCGAGTTTCCTCCCAGTCATCAGTTAATGTCTGGTCGAGTTTTCTTTGGTGTCGGTAAACATCATTGTTCGATGTCCCGTAAACGTCGAGTTTCCTCCCAGTCATCAGTTAATGTCTGGTCGAGTTTTCTTTGGTGTCAGTAAACATCATTGTTTGATGTCCAGTAAACGTTGAGTTTCCTCCCAATCATCAGTTAATGTCTGGTCGAGCTTTCTTTGGTGTCAGTAAACATCATTGTTCGATGTCAGCAAACGTCGAGTTCCCTCCCGGTCATTGGTTAATGTCTGGTCGAGTGCCCTCTGATATGTCGTCATCAGAGTGGTGTTTTGGTGTTATTTCCGACGTTGCCAGCGGGAATTATCACAAGAAAGCGGAGAACGGGGTTCAAATGGAGAAAGGGAAATGTTGAGGCATTTTCTGGAGAGCGGGGTTCAAATGGAGAAAGGGAGACACGGGGTGTTTTCTGGAGAACGGGGTTCACAATGGCGATCACAAGTTATCGTCAGGCGACTGGGGTTCAAATGGAGAATGGGGTTCATTATTTTGGCAAACAAGCTGTCGGGGTTCAAATGCGGTGATCCGGGATCAGTCGCGCGAAAGAAAAATTTCGGGGTTCAAGAAAACGAAAAGAGAGAAAATTTTCGGGGTTCAAGAAAAATAAAAAGAGATAATCCCCAGCGGATAGGTGGTGTTCAGGCCATGGTTATCCCTGCGTTACCATTTATTTTGGTATCCAGGTCGACGTTTCTGTTTCGGTGGTCAGGCCGACTTTTTCCGTACCAGACGGATTCTTCTTTCGAGATTGCTTCTTCGCCGATTCTGACAGGCATTGTTAATTATCTCCCATCAGAGTGCAAATTGTTCGTCTGTTCTTGGTATTCAATCACTCTTCACCCTGATCATCTGAAAGTCGAGGCTATTCATATCGACAGGTTCACAATGGATTGAATAGGGGCAGTTGTAACACCTCAAAATTTGCCCTCCTCTCTTGGGACTAGCTTAACATATTGCATTGCATTTCTTAGGTCATTAGTCATTAGCATGTTCCATATCATATGGCTACATCAAGCAAGTCATCCTCCTAGGTCTTGATCAGAAGATAAAGAGGTTAAGATGCAAGCTAGGGTTTCATTGGATTGATCACTAACCATCTGAGGAGGTGTGATTCAAATTAGGGTTTCATGGTTCCTCAAGGAGATTGAGCATCATCTTGGTTGAAATGGTACATCATCATCATCATGGTTTTATCATCACCAGGAGATTCATTGTTCATGATTAGATACCTTGAGACTAGGGTTTTGACCACTGGTCAACCCTAATCATCTGCATGGTGCCATTCAGGGCTTGTCAAGGAGATGGGGTTTTCAATGGATATGGGGATCATCATATGATTATATTGAGCTTATGGAAGCTAGGGTTTCATCATTGAGCCATTTCATCAGGAGTTTGAAGCTCAAGTTGATCAATGCATGGCCAATTCATCTATCAGTCAGAAAAGTCAACTGTGGTCAACTGTGCCTGAATTGATGGATTTGGAGGTGGGAGAGAGTTAGAGACACTTCATTAATGTCTAAACAAGTTTCATTTGACATTTCATACATCAAGAATGAAGAAAATAAAGTCAGGTGAAAACTTTCCAAAAATAGAAAGTGACTTGTAATTGAAAATTGCCAAAAATGGAAAGTTTTTCTCCTCAAAATTACATGTCCAAAAATGCTTCAAATGAAAATTTGTTCAACATGAAAGTTGTAGATCTTGCTCTCACCTTTCCAAAAAGTCCAAGAACATAAATTTCTCATTTGTGGTTGGCAAGTTATGGATTGATCATTGTCTAAAAAAGTTGAATTTCAAAGTGGCATAACTTTTGATTCACAAGGCCAAATGGAGTGAGGTTTATTTGAGCAAAATTCTTTTGATGTCCTCTATCCAAAACAAGCATTACCTGTCATGAAAACTCATCACATAAAAAGTCCATTTTTCAAGTGAACCAATTTTGAATTTGGAGGGAAAAAGTGCATTTTGAGAAATAAGCCTTGTTTTCACATGATTCCACTTGCAATAGCTCACAAATACCATTTGAAACTTGCTGCAACCAGAAATTTCTACTGTTACATTGGATTTGCATAAGTGAGGGTGGATTGGCTAATTACCATTTAGCATAAAAGTGCATTTTCACTAATCACTCACATTTGGCTAAACTTGATTAACAAAATAGATTAGTGCATCATATAAATGGTTAATCATAACTGTTTTTGAGATTAACATTCATTCATCTCAGATCTAGATCCAAAATTGCACAATTCTCTCAACTTTTCATCTTCACTTTTTTGCAATTTCTCCAAGAACTTAGCCAAGATCTTCATTGATCCATCACCTCCAAGCATTGTAGAAGCTTTTGCAAGCAAGGATTCATCCACATTCGAGCAAATCAAGGACTGTAGCAAGAAGCTCCATCCATGGCAATTCGAGTTTCTGAGCAAATCAAGCACTATTGAGCCAAGGCCTTGCATTTATTCATCTTCCTTATCATTATTGAGCTGCTGTTTTGCACTTACAAGGCTTACAACACGCGAATTCACAACTGTCATCAAATTAAGGTTAGTTTTCGAGTTGGACAATTCATGAAATCAATTGATGCATGTTGTAGATCTTGTTTAGTAGAGTATTCTGCAAGTTGAATCGTGAATTTTCATCAAGTAATGAGGAAGTTACGTTGATTTGAACTTTCGTGCATAGACATGTTTTGGATCGATCCGGTTAAATTAGGATGAATTAGGCTTAATGAATATGATATTGTTGATGTACGTTGTGAGACATTTCCATTGATATAAGGTTTGTGTGATTTGGTGACAAAAAGTTCTTGAGTGATGAAGGTGATGAACGCGTGATGAAGGTTGAAAATATTTTCCAGATTTCTTATTTTGATCCAAATAGCGCTTACTGTACATGCAATTGAGTGTTAGCGCGCCAGAATTTTGAACCTGGACTCCCTTCGATTCCGCTTGGGGACAATTCCACTTGTTGCTTTAGCATTTTTCTTCCTCATATTCTTCTCATGTACATACCATTCCACATACATTTTTTTATTTTCTTCAACATTCAAAATTTCATATCTCCTAAACCACTTGTCCAAATTGAATGAAATTTTTTGTGCTATAATCCTTGTGATATCTACAATTTAATGAATATTTTTGCAAAAATTGTGCATGTGAGGATTTCTGTTTTGGCTAGGGTTTGTTCATGTATGTGGTTTCATGCATATTGCTTGGTATTTTGATCATGAAATGATGATGCTTAATTGGAAATTCCTGAAATGTTGCATGCTTATTCTAGAGACCTTAATGGATATTTTGGCTTTGAGTTTGCTATTTTATCATTCCTGGATTGTGAGATATGATATGATCTTTAGAGGTGTGACAATTTGTGTCACACCATTTCATGTCCAACTTCCAGATTTTTGTTACTATGCCATATGAATTTGAATTGAGCTGAGTTTTTGCATGATGATGCTTGGGGATGTTAATTTCACTTGAGAATTTTCCTGGAATTTTTGAGTGCAATTTCCTATTTGTTTGATAATTTCTCCCCTGTTTGACCAATTGTGGATCTTTTGTGAGACATGATTTTATTTGATTTGTGAAATTCTGGTGGTTTATTGGATGGACTTGAAATTTGGCATGTGTATTTTAGACATCTTAAAATTTGCCATGGTTTTGGTTTCACTCATTTATCATGTTCCTACTCTGTTTTATGGTTGCTTGAAGTTGATGCATGATTTAATGCCTTGTATGAGCTTGTTTGAGTATGCTTTGGCTTGATGAATTTAATTGACTTGCTTCCCTTTGTCCAAATGGCCTGAAATTTGGTGTGATGATCCTCTAATGAGTTCTGTTTAGACATGAATTTTTTGGGAATTTATTGAATTGTTTGTGAGTTGATTTGAGTTGAACCATTCTGTTTGGTCCTTTGAGGTTCTAAATTGCATGTTTTGTACTCTTTGCCTCATGAAATGATAATGGTTGATGATATGAACATGAGACCAACTGGATTTGATTCTTATTTGATTGATATTGATTTTGGATAAGTTTCATGTTCTGTTTTGACTTATTGATCCTATTTTGACCCTAGTCTTGTACTAGTGGTTTGTGTTCTCACATTTGAGCTTTGTTTCAGGTCAAAGAGCACAATTGCTTATACTTGATGATGTGCACTCAATTGGGATTGGTTTATTGCTTGTTTATGACTAATTTGAGTTTGTTTTGTAGGCATTCAGACTTATGCTTAGGCCTTGTGGCTTGCACCTATGTGCATTGATGCTTGTTATCTGTTTGTGCTGTGGACTTGTAATTTTCTGTTTGACTTTTGTTTGTCTGGTATACTGATTATGTTGGATTGATTTCAGGTACCTTAGTTGCTATAGTTCATTGTGAACTTGCTGTTGCTGCTGCTTGGTTGTGTAAACCAATTGAGGTAGAATCACTAACTCCATGTAGTCTGGAAGACCTGGCCTGTTACTTGGCCAGGCACCTGTCTGAAGTCCTCCTTAAGAGGCAATGTTTGTGCTTGTTTATTTTTGTCCCCAAGCAGGAAAAGACCTTTGTTAAGGCAATTGGCAGACACAAGAGGTGTGTAGTCCACCTCCTGCTATTCTGTTGAGTCGTCCCTTGGCTCACATCACATGTTGATGCCTTGTGGATCCTAACCCAAGATCCATGTACAGTTGTACAGTTGAGTCAGTGTCATAAGTGTAGAAGGGTTCCCACTTTCTGGACCCACACTTCTTTGTCTGAAGCTCTCCCTGGCCAGGGATAAGAGCTGTGAGGCACACCCCTCACTTCCACTTCATCTGGCTTCACCCTGACTCTCAATGTCAGGGTTAAGAGCTAACATCACCTGATACAGTTGGTTTGCTTTTGCAGCCTAACCCTTTGTTTGAGCCCACTTTGTCTGGATATAGTGTGTGCTAATTGTGAATGTTTACTTTGTTTTGATTATGCTTGCATGCTCTGCTTTACCTATTTAGGATTAGCTTGCTGCCTGTGCAAGTTAGGATAGAAACCATAACTTAGGGATGATATGCATGATAACATCTAGGCTCGAGTACAGCTCCCTAGTAGTGTGTCTCCCTTTGTATCTGGTTAGGTGAGAATTTCTTTCCCGTTCAGGGGAACTACGTCGCCCTGATCCTCATGCCAGATGAGGTACGTAGGCAGGAGGCTGTGCGAGGTCTCTCCGGGCACCCTTTTTCTTTCTTGTGTGTGTTTGCTTGACAGTTGCTAGGCTCGAGTTCCCGACTCCTTAGTAACTTGTTGCTTGTTTCTTCTTGTGTGTGCAGGAGATGGATGTAAGCCCAACCATTGGCATTCCGTATCCTCATGTTGTGTGCTTGGATCCGGTATAAGTCCATCAAGTGGCATCTGGTTTCTAGTGTGTGTCTGTTTGGTTCGGAAGCTGATGTAAGTCCAGCGATTGGCGTTCGGGTTCCATGTTTGCCTGTGTTTGTGTGTGTCCTGTTTGGCGTGCGTGAGCCGAACTACGGTAGCTCTGATTCTCGTTCCAGATGAGATACGTAGGCATAGGATGCGATATCCTAGCGAGCCCTCTCCCCTTTTCCTCCACCTGTGTTGATTTTAGTGTGTGTGATGTTTGTTTTAGCAACCTTTTTCTATCGTTAGAGCGTGGATCCCGTCGAGTACGATAGATGCGTAGGGGTGCTAATACCTTCCCTTCGCATAACCGACTCCCGATCCCATTCTCTTTGGTCGCGAGACCATGCTTTTCCCAGGTTTACTTCGAGCGTTTCCTTTCCCTCTTTGGGATAAATAACGCACGGTGGCGGCTCTGTGTTGTTTTTTTGTTTTAGCCCGCCGGTTGTTTTTCGCGGATGCGACAGTTAGCAAGTACAGCGGGAGGGTCTCGCGGAGTGATCAACTTTCTATTGATCAGGGATGGATAGAGTTCAGCATAAGTCATCAGAATTGGATCGAAAGTGACCTTCTTCCTCTCAAAGCTAGCACTGGCATTGTTGTTGTTGTTTCGAGGCTGGTAGGCCTGCTGTTGCGGACGCGGTTGTTGTTGATATTGCTGAGTTTGTGGTTGTTGATAATGTTGGGCTTCCCTGAAAACAGGTGCTATATGAGCCACCTGATGCTGATTGTTGACTGGGTGAGCAACCTTCCTCTTCATAGAGGGTCTTCTCTTGATATGGGAAGACACGGCATGCGCCTCTCCCTCCTTCTTCTTCGCAAAGCTTCCATATCTCTTTGCTGAAGAACCTTCATCTCTGGTTAAACGTACTTCACGGACCCCCTCTTCCAATCTCATCCCCATATTCACCATCTCGGTGAAGTCTGAGCGAGCACTGGTTATCATCCTCTCGTAGTAAAATGAGCTCAAGGTCTTCAAGAAGATCTTGTTCATCTCTTTCTCCTCAAGGGGAGGCACTATCTGAGCTGCCAATTCTCGCCACCTCCGGGCGTACTCTTTGAAGGTCTCTTTATCCTTCTGCGACATTGCTCTCAATTGATCTCTATCCGGAGCCATATCCACATTATACTTATACTGCTTGACGAAAGCCTCACCAAGATCGTTGAAAGATTGGATGTTCGAACTCTCCAAACCCATGTACCACCGGAGAGAGGCACCGGACAGATTGTCCTGGAAATAGTGGATGAGTAGTTGGTCATTATCAGTTTACGTTGACATCTTGCGAGCATACATCACAAGATGGCTGAGTGGGCAGGTGTTTCCCTTATATTTCTCAAAGTCAGGCACTTTGTATTTAATAGGGATCTTCATGTTGGGCACAAGGCACAACTCAGCAGCACTCTTACCAAAGAGGTCTTTCCCCCTTAGAGTCTTCAGTTCCTTGCGAAGCTCAAGGAATTGGTCTTTCATATTATCCATTTTCTCATAAACATCTGGGCCCTCAGATGGCTCAGAGTGATAAATGGTATCTTCAACCCTCGGTAACGTGTGCACAACGGGAGGTGGCACTGAAAGGACCGGGCTAGATTCCGGCAAGGAAGCAAGAGTAGGGGCGAAACCCTCTGGCATGAAATTAGCAGGCATTCCCCACGGGAACCCGGCTGGCATAGACGGCGCAAAATGAGCAGTTGCAGCAGGCACAATAGAAGTTATGATCTCAGAAATGACTGTCCTCTGGGGAGGAGTTGATGGCGTTGGAGAAGACTGGCTCTGAGCGACCAAGAATGACTCCATCAAGGCAGTCAACCTGGCTACCTCCTCTTTCAGCTCGCGGTTCTCTTGCTCTAGATGATCCATCAGTCTCGAAGAGTTGGCTCTGGTGTAGTACCGGTGAGTCAGCTTGTCTTTGAAATAAATGAAGAACACAGAGTTAGACCATAGGACAAGAAGCCTGGAACAAAACCTGCTTATGCACATGATGCATGCAATGCTTGTGCATATGATTTGTTTTTTATTTCAAAGGAACTTTTAGAGTTCTATTTGCAAATTCGGGAAATATTACACTTGTATCACATATGGAAATGTCTCAATCAATAATATCTGGAAAATAATTTTACACCAAAGAAGTACAACATTGGTATCCAGGTTACATGAGAAAAGGAAAATGATCATTCTATGGATCCCTAGAAACAATCATCTAAAGCTCGGGACACAGGAAGATAAGATGCACGAAGCCTCTTCACCTCCTCTTCGTAGGCTGCCTCCATACCTGCTTTCTCCTTGGCGAGTCGATCATACTTCCTCTTCCAGAACCTAGAAGACTGAGGAAGTAGAGAAGTCCATGCATCATAAGGATCATCAATAACTTGATGCTCGAGAAACTCAATCAAATCATCCTTCTCCTTAATCTACTAAAGCAACTCTTCTCGTTCACGGATCCAAGCACGTGAACGGTCTTCATCTCTCAACTCCCCTACTCCTTGATTAAGGAGGGTTAAAGGTCCAGCCATAATCATAGGTGTAGGTCTCGGATACTCGTAAGGAATGAGATACTCAGAAGCTCTCTTCCTAACCCAAGCAGTATAAGGCTCAAAAGCGATACAATTCTTAGGACCCAACTCCTTCCTTCCTTTCTTGTGAATCTTGCGCCAAGCGTAGACCATCCTAGATTTCAAGCCTTGGGGATCTTTACCCTCCTGAAAGAATACACCCTCTAACAGAATGTTATTGGGTTTATCCTTTAGGGGGAACCCAAGCTGACGACGTGCCAAAACAGGGTTGTAGTTAATCCCACCGTCTGTACCAAGAAGAGGTACATTGGAGAATTCACCACAAGAGTTGATAATCTGCACACCATCATACACACGGTTATACCAAAAGATATCATCATTAGTGAGAGACATAAGTCTCGTGGACCACCGTAGACATCCCTTGTTCTCCTTGAAAGCGACCGTCTGCGGTAAGTGAGAAATAAACCACTTATACAACAGAGGCAAATAGCACACAATGGCACCACCACCCTTTGTATTCCTCAGATGCAAGGAAAAATAAGTGTCACCCAACAGAGTCGGAACAGGATTAAGAGTAGAGAAGATCCTAATGGCGTTCACATCCACAAACTTGTCGATGTTGGGGAATAACACTAACCCATAGATGAGAAGTACAAATATGGCCTCAAAGGCGTCCACACTCATGGCCTTCCCATACATAGTAGCTTGAGTAATGAGGAACTCAGAAGGGAGACCCTGAATTCCACCTTTGGTAGTCATATAAGCACCAACCAGAGATTCATCCATATGCAATATATCAGCTATCTCTTGAGAAGTAGGAATACTCTCCAAGCCACTGAACGACAACTGATCCAGAATAGGTATACCCACAAGATAAGCATATTCCTCAAGCGTAGGCAAAAGCTGAAAGTCCAGAAAAGTGAAGCAACGATACAAAGGATCATAAAACTGCACCAATACGCTCATCAATCCTTCATCCACCTGAGTAGTCAGAAGAGGAAGAAGCTTCCCAAAACGAGCTTTGAAACCCAAGGGATCTAGTACATAGGATGTCAAATTCCTTAACTCTTTCAAGTTTGGTTGCCTGAAGTTGTACTTCTTTGTATTCCTTCTTTGTCTTTCCATGTCTGAAAATTTTGCAAATAGACCTCTTAAGTTCCTTGAAAATTTTCTTATTATTTTGATGATATGGATGCAAATGGGTGCATGAATGCATGAATACAACAATCACACTCAAGGATCAAGCAAAGCACACCAAACAAAGGTCATGGGATGGATCATATTATCCTTAATATCAATCATCCATTTTGGTGGATTATGGTTTACACCTTATCAACACCCAAGTTCCATTGATATTAAGGATACATGAACGGATCAACCATGAATCAAGGGTTTGTTATAAGTCACGAGCATGGAGTCTTGGTTAAGAACCACCCAAAGGGAATGTACTAGGGTTTAAACCTGGCAAATATGTTCTACAAGAGGTTCCCATAGTCATTATCCCATCTTTCGGATATTATCGGAGAAAAGACTACTCGTATTCCAAAAATATTCTCAAGAGAGACTCTATGAGTGTAGTATCGTGTAACAATCGTATCAAATCTTACACTTGAACGACTTTCACACTACATCCTAAGAATAGGCCAAGATGGGCTTGGTAAACTAAGGTCCTTGGCTTCTAAGGTCTATATTGGAAAGAGTAATGTTTAACCACAACTACTTGTGTGACATTATTGATCCCAACATGACCTCCACCAAGTGAATGGGCTTGCAAGTTAACTTGCTAAGGAATAACTCCACGCAAGTCAACAAGACTATGCCATTCTCCTATCCTAAGTGCACTCGAGTTCGGGTATAGAACTCATCTCACAAAGATCACCAAGCATACAAGGAATTAATATTCAAGTAATTCAATCATTACATACAATACAGTAATCCCAAATTGCACAAAAATATGTCACAAAAATAATATACAATACAATACAACAAACATGAAAAGTAGGCAAAACCCACTAGGCATTTATCCCCGGCAGAGTCGCCACTTTTTTGTAGCGGGGTATTCGTTACCATTAGAGATATTGACTAAATCCAAGGTAAACCATACAAGTCGAGTCGCCACCGCACTTCTATTTATCCAAAGGAATGGTTAGAAAGCGAACAAAAACCTAAAAGTTTTATCGAATCAAAAACTAGTAAAAATGTCAGAGATCTGGGTAAGGGGGTTGGTTATGCAATGGGAAGGTTTTAAGCACCCAAAACATCCTAGGTACTCCTAGGGAGCCCTTTTCACATTTGTTGTAAGGTTGGTATTTTGTGAAAATGTATTTGTGCAAACATGATTGAAGAGATGAGAAAATAGTATACAAGTTTATTTATATTTTGTGTTTGAATGGATGAACCCATTGCCTACGTACCATCTTAAAAAAGATTAGGATCAAAACCTCGTAGTTCGGGGTAAAAATCTCAAAATGAGTTGGTGAATTGATTGGTCCAAAAGCCTTAAAGGTCTTTTGTTATCCAAGGGAGAAAACTCAACCTAGAACCACAAATCCACCATGTGAGGATAACTTCAACATTCTAGGGAGGGGTTAACCCTATAATAAGCATGGAAGACTCATTGTCCATCACTAAGGATAAAGGTGAGTATTATATCTACCTCAAGGATAACTCAAACCTAATAGCTAAAGGTTATGAAAATTTTGATTAGGAGAGTGGTCATTGAAACCACAAAAAGACATTTGAATGGGTTATATTTACCAATGAAAAGTATTTACAAAAATGGTCAAAGTTGATTTAGATTCAATTCAAAATAAGTGTTATGAAAAGAAAGTTTGAAAATCAAAAGCCTAAGGCTTAGGTTTCTAATGTTGAAAACAAGTGTTAAATGTTTGCACAAAAGTTTTGGCTTGGGTTAGAGTGGAGAGAAGAAGAAGAATGGCTAAGATCCTAAGCATACAAGAGGTAAGGAATAAGAATCAAAACCACAAAAGGAGTTCCTCTCTTGAGATCATATTGATGATCCAAGTAGCTCTCATCCTTTGGAATAAGCAATCACAAGCATAACTCAAATAATCAACAATCAATAAATTCTTGGACAAGGCTCCTCAAGGTGTTTTGGATCTCTCTCTTAGAAGCTCATGGTAATGGTTCCTCAATTTGGCTCAAGTTAGAATTCCTAGCACAAAGAAACACACACATCAAAAAGTTCTATTAACAATCAAAGAATGGACAAGAGGGAGTTTAGAATATGGTCCTTTTAATGTTCATCCTTAAGCTTTAAGAATTCTAAAGGCATGAGGCCTAGTTGCTCTTTGACATTTAAGAACTCTAAAGGCATGAGGCCTAGTTGCTCTTCAAACTCCATTTTGCTTGGGTAAGGTCCTAAAGTCTAAGTCCATTTTGTCCAATTCTTTGCATTTGGTTTACAACAAACAGACAAACACAAGCACAAAAGATATATACACAATTATATGCTCAAGTGAGCAAAAGGCAAATGGCATTAGCATAAACATGTGCTCCAATGAGCAAAGGAAAAAGCAAATGAATAATATGTACAAAAATGATAAATTGCATAATAGTAAAGTGCAAAAAGTAAATGTTAATAGTTAGTGGTTAATAGTTAGTGTGCCATAAGGCAAATTTAGCGCTATGTTAAGCAATCGTAATTGGACTTATGTAGAAGTCACAACTATCTGAGGCCGGTCAATAATAATGTAGGCAACAAACACAAGTTAGAAGTCTTGATTAGTGAACCAAGTTCCAACAGCTTGCCATGCCAAAAGAAAAAGAGAATTGATCTTGTATTGGTTTAAGCCTTTTGCATGATTTAGGGAACAACCTATCCTTAATGCAAAGCCATTCACTTGATCAAATGATCAAGATGAATTAGATTTGGATCAAGGAAGATTAAGTCTCCCTAATCAATGCTAACTTATCAACCTTCAACTCATTGATCAAAAAGAAAAAAAGAAGAAGAAGAAGGAGATGAATGATGGAAAATGGAAATAAAAGGAATAAAGTGCATTAAATGAAATAGAATGTACCAATCCATGAATGTTGACCAATGATATTGAGGATCAAGGTCAAACTCTCAAAAACAGAAGTGAGATGAAGATTGGAAGTCAAGAAATAAACAAAATATTTTTTGGCATTTTTAATATTTAAAATTAAACTTGAATTAAAATAAAAAGAAAGGTCAAACTTCAAAATCACTTCAAATCAACTTTGAAAAGTCCAAGTGATTTATCCTAAGTTCACCAAGGTCAAACAAATCTTGACAAAAAATTTCAGCATTTTTAAAAAGTCAGAAACTATTTTTAAACAATTAAAAATGAATAAAAATAACCTAATTGAACTAAAATCTCAAATAAATCTCAAATCAATTAAAAAGTTGATGAGAATATTTTTCATAGATCCATCATCATTCAAATAGGTTAAGAAAATATTTTTGTATTTTTTGAATATCAAAAACTATTTAAAATGAATTAAAAATAACCAGAAAAGAGAAAATTCACAAAAAATATCAAATGAGAAAAAAAAATTAAAAATCATTTTTAGAAACTAGAAATTATTTGGAGAAGAATGCAATTGGTCCCATATTTTTTGGATTTAAAATGAAGAAGATATGAATTTTTGAAAATAATGGAAATAAAAGAAATTAAATCAGAAAATAGAAAATTCAAAAAAACAAGGAGCGTCTGATCAAGCCTCATTAATTGACGTGGCTGATCAGACGCTCCAGAAGCGCGCGCTCATGGTAGGCTTCAGTCCACGCGTAACACAATGAATTATTAAAAGTCATAAGATCCAAAGGCTGAGATACAAACTGGAGATCTGATCCAATGGTCCACAATCCATCTGGCAAAGGGACGGTGACCGGAGCCACCTTCTTCTCCGGTGAGCATGAAGATTCCGGCCAAAGTTGCAGGTAATAAAAACTTAACCAAATGAAGCGATCCTCATATCATTGGAAAGTTGGGATGATGTACATCATCCCTGTACCATTGGTTTCTCCTCTAGATCCTCATAGAGAGAGAAATCAGAGAGAGAAAATCATGGTGTTCATACTGAACTTCATGGATTTCAACAATTGAGCACTCAAAACAATTGCCTCTATGAAGAGGACTTCAGCCAACACAATATCCAAGCAAATAGATCAATAAATAGTGAGTTTCAAAGAAAAAACCAGTTGGAGAGAACCTTTGAATTCTGGTGATCTGAGCTTGCTTCCTTGCTTCCTTTGGCCAAACAGAAGATCAAGGGGCTATGAGAGAGAGGTCTAGGAACTTTAGATCTAGAAATTCAACCAGATTTAGTTGAATTTCAGATCTGAGAAATTTGAATGAAAATGAAATAGTTCCTTTGGTGAGAGGTTTGGATTTCAATTCAGCAGCATTTCAGGTTGATTCATGGATGGAAAATGAATGGAATGATGCTTCTATTTATAGCCAAGCATGAAGCAAGCAATGAGAAATCCGTGTGTGCATGGCAAGTGGATACTCTTTGCATGGGCTTGCATGATTATGTAGAAGGCCCAAATTCAATGCCAAATGCAATCTGAAGTATAATTGAGCTGAAATGGACGTGTAATTGGCAATGCATAGGCTTGTGTAATGAGTTTCAACATGTTATGCACAATTATGCCTAAAACTTCTTCTTTTCGAAAATTCCATTTGCCAAATCCAAACATGATCATGTGAGTAATGGTTGTAAAGGTCTTGATGCAAGGAACAAATGTTATGTTGGGAAAAAATCCATTTGAATTGTGGAAATTAGTGAATTTTGAGTTTAAAGTGTAAGGTGCAAAACATGTAAAGGCAAGGTTTCCAAAATTGGCCAATGTTCAAGCCCCTCTGTTTTAATGATGAAAGCTTCAAATTAAAAAACCTTCAACATCAAAGTTGTATATCTTTTCAAGAAAATCAAAATGGACTCAAATTTTGCATCATTTTGATTTTTTATGAAAGAGTTATGGGCACTTGAAGTTGGACTTTTTTGCCTTTCAATGCATTTGGTCCAAAGTGACCTATAATGTTTTGCATTATCACATGTATTTTCTTTGATATTTTGAAATTTTGTTCAACATAACATTTGAATTAGACATCTTAATATTTCCAATGCATTTTATCCCACCTCAAAATCATAAAAAATGAATGAGTTATGTCCTTGGGAAGATGACCTAAAATTAGGGTTTCAGTCAAAATGACCTATAATGTCTTGGAATGGATGATGACCTTCCAAGCTTCAAATAAATTTTTGATGAACATGAAAGTTGTTCATATTGTCCTTAAGAGAATATTTTCTTTTGGAATCATTTCCATTTGACCAACACATAAAAATTTAGGTCTCAGTGCATTTCAAAATAGTCAGATGAATTGACTGATCAGCTTCTCAAGTCCACAACTCATATCTTGATGAATTGATGATTGAGGACACTCAAACAAGTTCAAATATGCATGAAATTATGAATTAAAGGACTTCCCTTGATTGTATTTTATCATGGGCTGAGGTTGCTTCATGAGCAAGGCATTGTGGTGCACAGATGAATTAGGGTTTCCTTGAGGAACAACATTCAAACCCTTTGAGTTGCTTTGATCAAAAATGATGAATTGAGATACTTGAGAGGCATATTTGATGAATGAGAGCTTTGGGAACCATTACCATGCTTGCTTTCATCTTCTCTTGGCCATATTTCCACACAAAGGATCTCCTTGAAGCTCTTGACCTTGTGATTGCTCAAGCTACAAACAAGAAATGTTAGTGACATATTTTTGTGCTTTTGGTTAGTAAACAAAAATAAGAAAAGCAATGATATACAATTCAAGCATGCTTGGTGATCTCAAACCACTCACAAAGGAGTCCCACCCAAAGGCAAAGGGAAACAAGATGCTCATGATCCTTGAGGCTTTGCAAATGCAATGTTATGATGCCATGAGGGATCTTAGGGACAAAATTGGGGTCTTACAAGGTCAAAGATGAAAATCCATGGTATTTTGATATCAAGAGTTCCCTCCAAAGTCAGATTTACCCGCCTGGAGCATCTTTGAAATATAAGAAGACTTTGAGGAGATTAGCTGGCAATTTCTACCTAAATGGTGATGTGCTTTACAAGAGAAACTTCGATATGGTTTTGCTCAGATGCGTGGATAGACACGAAGCAAACTTATTGGTAACTGAAGTCCATGAAGGTTCCTTTGGTACTCATTCCAATGGACATGTTATGGCTAAGAAGATGTTGAGAGCAGGTTACTATTAGCTGACAATGGAATTCGACTGTTGCAAGTTTGTGAAGAAATGCCACAAGCGTCAAGTATATGCAGATAAAATTCATGTCCCTCCGAAACTATTGAATGTCATTTCCTCTCCATGGCCTTTCTCCATGTGGGGAATTGATATGATTGGTATGATTGAGCCAAAAGCGTCAAATGGACATCGTTTCATTCTAGTGGCTATTGACTACTTCACAAAGTAGGTTGAAGTGGCATCATATGCAAATGTAACCAAGCAAGTTGTTGTGAGGTTTATCAAGAACCATATTATATGTCGTTATGGTGTGCCAAGTAAGATCATTACTGATAATGGATCTAACTTGAACAATAATATGGTGGAAGCTTTTTGCAAAGACTTCAAGATTGCACATCATAATTCTTCTCCCTACAGACCTAAGATGAATGAGGCTGTTAAAGCTATAAATAAGAACATCAAGAAGATCATTCATAAAATGGTTGTAACCTACAAGGATTGGCATGAAATGTTCCAATTTGCTTTGCATGGGTATCGTACATTCGTCCGCACTTCAACAGGGGAAACCCATTTCTCTCTTGTATATGGCATGCAATACGTGCTCCTAGTAAAGGTTGAGATCCCATCATTGTGTGTCTTGATGGAAGCCAAGTTGACAGAAGCTGAATGGTGTCAGAACAAATATGATCAGCTGAATTTGATTGAAGAAAAGAGATTGACCGCCATATGTCATGGTCATCTCTATCAGCAGAGAATGAAGAAAGCATTTGATAAGAGGGTCAGACCTCGTGTATTTAGAGAAGGTGACCTTGTGCTCAAGAAGATTTTATCTTTCAAACCAGATGCCAGGGGAAAATGGACCCCTACCTATGAAGGCTCATATGTTGTTAAGAGAGCCTTTTCACGCGATTCTTTGATTCTTACAACTATGGATGGTGAAGAGTTCACTCGTCTTGTGAATGTCGATGTAGTCAAGAAATACTTCGCCTAAAAAAGAAAAGAACAATAAGTTGAAAACCCGAAAGGGCGACTTAGGCAAAAATGAGCGTCTCGGCGGATTGAAAACCCGAAAGGGCGATCCAGGAAAAAGTTAAAGACGTAAAATAGAAAATTCCTCCGGATGGGTTGAGTACCCCACCCTGCGGCAATCTATGCAAAAATTAAGGACTATGGCAACTAACTGCAGTCGATTGATTCCCCAGTTATGAGAGTAGTTTTGAGCTAGTTAGTCGTTCCTGATTCATCATTCTCAACTGTAGCGGGGTATTCGTTACCATTAGAGATATTGACTAAATCCAAGGTAAGCCATACAAGTCGAGTCGCCACCGCACTTCTATTTATCCAAAGGAATGGTTAGAAAGCGAACAAAAACCTAAAAGTTTTATCGAATCAAAAACTAGTAAAAATGTCAGAGATCTGGGTAAGGGGGTTGGTTATGCAATGGGAAGGTTTTAAGCACCCAAAACATCCTAGGTACTCCTAGGGAGCCCTTTTCATAAGTGTTGTTCTAGTCTAAAGGGTGTAGGTATATCTAAAGTACTATTTATCCATGCATTGTTTAAATGCTCCTCAACGTGGCCATCAATTCCTCCGTTCGCGCACTCGCGACGGCGACCTTAACATGAATGTGATTCCGGTCGTTCGCGTACTCGCCACGGCGACCCCAACGCAAACGCGACCCTGGCCGCATCCAATCTTCATCAATGTCAATGTTCACTCACAAAGTCACGACCTCAAACACAACGAAAATCGACATTGCTCAGATTCACTTGTGGAAAGATAACCAAGACAACCAGCAGACTACTCAATGAAACGACATCAATCACACACAGAGGTTAAAATAGATATATTATGAAGACACAGGGAAACTCACAAGTGGAAACCCGGGTAATCTGATTTCTCTTGCTTTCCATTGTTTCTGGATTTTGTATCAAACGTGTGAACCAACAACAACTTATGTTTTTTTTTGTGAAAAATGATGCTGTAAAAAATAAAATGGTTGTTGTGAATAAATTTTTTGCTGTGAAAAATTGTTAGTTCTGAAAAAATTATTCTTGTGGTTTTCAAAAAGTTTATGTTGATGTGAATATTTTGGTCTTAATTTCGATTGCTTCCCCCTATTTTTGAAAAATCAATTCCCTCTAATATTGATTTTTAGGGTTTGTGCCTTGCTGTATGTTAGTGAAAAGGGAAAGATGCAGAGGAATCAAATTTATGATGTACTGTTTATATGTTTTTTAATGAACAATCAGTGTTGTTGTGCTAAAGTTCCTGCTGTAGTAAGTGCAGAGTTGTCTGCACTATGCTACATTATCAAATGGCCATTTTAGTGTAATTTTCGAAAGTACTTGCAGCAACTTTTTTCAATAGAATTTTTTAACCCCTGTAACTTAAACATTTCTGAATTCTTGTCCTGATTTGGTTATTTGGTTCCAAAGTGCTTATATCCAATTGTACCTTTGTGTTGTTAACCAATCTTGAAGATTTTGAAATGATATGGTAAAAATTTGCTATGCACCTATTTTTTTAACATTTTCCTTGTTTATTGTTTGAACATAACAGGACAGAGCATGCTGCCATAAAATCCTAATAGCAATATCAATTTATTTTCTTATCCTTTTTTATTTTTGACACTATTTGATTTGTTTTTGTATAATATTACTCTAAAGTAGAATAAAAGAATGTAAAGATGTAATTTATTTGCACTTTTTATGTAAATATAATATTATTGTAAAGTAGAAAAAATGTAATTTATTTATACTTTTTCATGTAAATATAATATTACTGTAAAGCAGAAAAAAAAGTAATTTATTTGCACTTTTTAATGTAAATATAATGTTACTGTAAAGTAGAAAAAAAACCGTAATTTATCTGTATTTTTTAATGTAAATATAATATTAATGTAAAGTAGAGAAAAAAATTTGTAATTTTAATGTAAATATAATATTATGATTATGTGATACAATTTATTTAATCCAAATTAAGAACCTAATTTTTTATAACTCTATGTAGTGTACCATAGAAAACTTATGAAAAAACAAATGTATGAATGACATAGTAAATGAAGATCTTATTTTTTTTTATGTGAATTGGTAAATAAAAGAAAATTATAATAAAAATTAAATAAATGCCATTAAAACGAAATTAAAATGGAATAATTTATGAATATGAATGCAATGAAGATCTTATTTTTTTATGTGAATTGGTAAAAAAAAAACTTAATGAAAATTAAATAAATGTCATTCAAATGAAATTAAAAAATGGAATGATTTATGAATATGAATGCTTATGAATGAAGGTGTTTCTTATGTGAATTGATAAATAGAAAAAAATTCTAATGAAAATTAAATAAATTCCACTAAAATAAAATAAAAAAATGGAATGATTTATGAATATGAATGCTTATGAATGAAGGTCATGTTTTTTTATGTGAATTGGTAAATCAAAAAAATTGTAATGAAAATTAAATAAATGCCATTAAAATGAAATTAAAAAAATGGAATGATTTATGAATGCTTATGAATGAAGGTCATGTTTTTTATGTGAATTGGTAAATAGAAAAAATTCTAATGAAAATTAAATAAATGTCAGTGAAATAAAATTTTAAAAAAATGGAATAATTTATGTCAATTAGTGGATGCGAATTGATAAATACAAATGCTTGAAATGTAAATGAATGCCTTTAGGCGGGGCAAAATTTAGGGTATGACAGTCTTCATTGATATAATCTTAAAAATGCAAAGGTGGTCTTACAAAATAGTCTTATAACTTTGGGTATAACTATGGATTTTTGAAAACAACAAATTATTTTGACAAAGGAAACATCTATGGGATTTCAATCGCCTTCCAATTGTTCAAAGCCACATCACACCGGTACACCAGGTTGCTCAAATCTTCATCTTCAAGATCTTCATCAATAACATTGACTTGATATCCAACGCTGACAAACACTTATTGGATAGTCTTCAGACATTCTTTGATGGAGGTTGATGCTCCCTTCTTGGCATTAGTTGGTTTGTAACTCAACCGATAACAATCCAACTTTATTTTGATATCAATAACATCTCCCTAACCTTCGGGACTTCCTTCCTCAATGGTTGATCTTGCTTTCTTCCATGATGTAAAAGATGGAATACATTTCCCCTTTGGTTCTTCGACTTCCATAAGGACAACGTTGGCTATTTCAAGAGCTTGGAAAGAAGTTTCCAAAGCGTCCTCATCAACCTCAATGTAACT
Source organism: Lathyrus oleraceus (assembly GCF_024323335.1). NCBI lineage: Eukaryota > Viridiplantae > Streptophyta > Magnoliopsida > Fabales > Fabaceae > Lathyrus > Lathyrus oleraceus. Next base: position 253,058,626 of record NC_066585.1, on the reverse strand, counting down.
GACTGAAGAGAGGTGGCTTACCATAAGATCTTCCTCTCCGGACACAATCACCAGCTTATCATTAATAACAAATTTCCTTTTTTGGTGCAAGGTGGAAATCATTGCCCCAGCGGCATGAATCCACGACCTTCCAAGCAAACAACTATAATTTGGATTGATGTCCATAACCAGTAATTTCAAACACATGTGGATCAATTAAGATTGGCAGCTCTACTTCCCCTATGATGGTCCTCCTCGATCCATCAAATGCCTTGACAATTAATGTGTTTGGCCTCATCTCAGCCCCTTGATATGCCAACTTAGCGAGTGTCCTCTTAGGTACAACATTCAGAGAGGAGTCAGTGTCCACAAGGACTCTTGTTAGGGTATCTTCTTGGCATTTCACAGATATGTGTAAAGCACGGTTATGGTCTTGGCCATCCTTCGACAAATCTTATCTACTGAAGTTGAGATTGTTGCATGATGTAATGTTGGCAAATCAAATTGATCAATAGTAATGTCGTGAGTGACATGAGCCTAAGTTGACAATTTCTGTAAGGCACTCCTATGATTTGGAGAACTCGTGAGAAGAAACAAAATGAGTATCTTTGAAGGAGTTTGATGTAACTGATCAATAATCTTGTAATCACTTTTCTTGATAATCCTCAGAAATTCAGTTTCTTCATTAGTTGTGATCACCCATTTGCCTTTATCAGTACAGTGGTGATGGTTTCTTTCAGTGGAATTGGCGGAGCCAAGTTGAACTGAGGGGTATAAATGCGACCACTACGGGTCATTCTTCTTCCCCCTACTATATCAGTGCTTGCGATCTTTAGAACTTCTTTTTGACCTACTTTCTCAGACCTTTGGTTAACCACAGTCGTATCATACTTCCAAGAAACTGCTTTAGTATTCTAAAAAGGAAAAGGACTAGGCCTTTGGACAACCACTGGCTTAGGCCTATTGAAGACCGGTTCAACTGATTCTGGAATGTTCAAAATTGGTTGAACAACAATAGAATCCGGAATGTTGAATACCGGCTCTGGCATGTTAAAGACTGGTGTTATAGTACTTGAATCAGATAGATTGAAGATGGGTTCAATCACTGCTACCTCATCCTTTTTCATACGATTTTTTACTTGCAACAGACCTTGGTTAATCAATTATTGAATATCCTTTCGGACCATTTCACATCCTTTAGGACCAACAATACATTCTTCACAACTCTTGTGGCAATTGTTCAACAAACCTGCCTCCACTAAGTTTGCATGAAAATATCTTAGCGGGGTCTTGATTTTTGTTGCATCAAAAATCATACTTTCATCAGGCTCATCATCAATATCATCTACAGACCCATGAGCGGAAAAAGGATTATTTTTGACATTCGAACCGGTATCCCCAAATGAAAGAATCTTTTTCTCAATCAATTCCCTCACAATATGCTTTAAGGCATAACAACCTTCCAAATCATGCCATGGGGCGCCTTCATGGAACAGACAATGTGCATTGGGATTGTAATATGGTGGGAGAGGATCTGGTAGAGGTCCCAAAAGTCTTAGAACAACTAACCCTTTCTTCATTAATGACGAGTATAATTCAGTGTAAGACATAAGAAGCTGCGGAATTGGAGGTTTCCCACCATGTCTTCTTTTTTGAAATGGAGCATTTTGGTGCGTAGCTGGAGTCCTTTGTTAATAAGCTGGAGCATTGGGCGCTTGTTGATAAGTTGTAGCGTAGGGTGTTGTTTGAAAGATCATAACTGCTTGAGTCGACTGATACATTGGGACTTGTTGATTAAAAGTTAGTGTAATAGCATCTACATACGGCTGTTGAGCAAACTGTGGTTGTTGAACATACTGTTGTCGAGCCAAAGATTATTGCTTTTTCCAAGACTGATTCTTTCTTCTACTACCCATCACTACATTTGTTTCTCCTTCCTTTTTCTTATTGAAACTGCTAGAGAATTTCTTGGTATTGTTGTTGTTGTTGAAATTACTAGTTGCATTAATCATGTTGCCATTTTAAGCCAAGTTCCACTTTGACACCCACGGCCACCAAGTCAGAAAAACTTGTGGTCACGCTTCCTACAATCCTTTCAAAAAAATTTGGTCACACTGTGTCGACGAACCAATATGCCAATTCTTTTTCAATTAATGGAGGTCCCACTTGAGATGCAGTCTCTCTCCACCTTTGTCCATACTCTTTAAAGGATTCATAATCTTTTGGGGAGATGCTCAACAATTGCCTTCTATCAGGAGCTAGATACATGTTGTACTTGTATTGTTTGATGAAAGCATCAGATAGATCTTGGAAACAATGGATGCGAGTCTGATCAAGGGTCAAGTACCATTTGGAAAAGGCACATTTCAAATTATCTTGGAAATAGTTGATCATAAGTTTGTCATTGTCCACGTGAGTTGTCATCTTTCTATAGTACATGACAAGATGACTTTTGGGACAAGTAGCTCCTTCATATTGATTAAAGTTGGGTGTCTTGAATTTTTCAGGAATCACCAATCCAGACACAAGGCATATTTCTCTGCAGCAACACCAAAGATCTGATCACCTTCCATTGCTCTCAGCCTTTTCTAAATAGTTTCAACATGTTCTCTCAGATTTTCATGTCTTTCATCACCTTCTTCAGACATATCGGGTATATCATACACTTGTTGATGATCATCGAAGTACGGTTGAACTCGAGTGTGCACGACAGTGGTGCAAAAGTGGGAATCACTTGATTAACTTCAGTAGTTAGTGGAACTGTGTGCCGAGTAGATTATCTCTGAGGAGGAGGAACAAAACCATGAGGAAGACCAAAGGGAGGCCAAGTTGCTGGAGTAGTAACTGATGGCTAAGGATTAATCACCGGATTGATGATCTCAGAAACAATTGTGGGTTGAGTATCCATCTTTACACGTTTTACTTGCAACATCTCCATGATTTGACCTATATTCTAACGTAGATTTGTAAGCTCTTCATTGGCTCTTCCCATCTCTTGCTCTTATTCGGCCATTCTACGTTGGGCTTGAGCTCTGGTGTTGTACTGGTGTGAGGGACTCAGTGTGGAAACTGGAGAGGAGATGACGGGAATGAGTTTTTATTTTGAGAAAAAATGCAAGTGTGATGACATATGCATGAATGCAATGAAAATGAAAATTTTAAAAGTTTCAAGGAACTCAAGAGATAATTTCAACCATCAAAAAGCAAATAATAATGGCCAAAAGAAACTCATTTCATTAATCAAAGAGAGTTACAAAGTTTTAGTACACTTTCAAAAGTTCTAAACAAAGCTAAATAAAAGATAAAGAAATTCCTAAAACATTCCCTTAGTAGACTTAAGTCGAGCTTCTTAATTTGTTCTTCCATCTCAGCCTTCTCGAGCATAAGCTTGTCCATGATCAACTTCCAAGGAATATCTGACTGAACACCAGAGGAAAATAAATCCTCTTGCACCTTCCTTTTCTTGTTGGAAATCTCTTCTTCATCTTCAACCGCCTTTGAAGTTCTTCATCCTCATTGTTGATGACTTGATACCTGTTCTTCCAAGCTTCCATTTCTCGATGCGCTTTGGTCAAAGCAATCTTCAACTTCTTTGCATCAGTCATGAAGATATAGGTAGGTCCTTTGCCAGCTAAAGGCAAAGGCTCTTGGCGAGGATAAGGCATTTTCAAGCTGATGGCCCTATCTTGCACCCATTTAAGATAAGGTTCTAAGGAGACATAATTTGTCTTCCCTAAAACTCTCTTTTCTAGCTTATGAACATGGCGCCAAGCGTGCACAATCTTCTCTTTGAGCGCTTTGCAATCTTCACCTTCCTTAAAGAACAAACCCTCCAAGTGAATATTCTTTGGCTTATCTTTCATTGGATAACCGAGTTGATGACGAGTTAGGATTGGGTTGTAACTAATGCCTCCTTTTGTACCAAGAAGAGGTGCATTAGAAAACCATGCACAACTATCAATGATACTAACTCCATCATAGTCACGACTATACCAAACAATGTCTGAATGTGTGAGCGACATAATCTTCTGTGACCATAAAAGACCATCCTTAAGATCCCAAAAAGCATGAGACTAGGCAAGTGAGAAATAAGCCACTTGTACAACATAGGCATGCAACATGTAATCATTCATCCGTTATAAGAATTCCTCAGATGAACAGAATGATAGGCATCAACAAGCAAAGTAGGAACGTGATTCCTATTAAGAAGATCTTGATGGCATCCATGGCAACAAAGTCATCAAAACTAGGAAAGAGGAATAATCCATAGATAAGTAGAGCAAAAATAGTCTCAAACGCATCCACACTCCTTATTCTAGCAAAATACTGAGCTTTGTTCATTAGAGACTTAGCTGTCAAACCAAGCATTTTTCCTTTTGTGGTCATGTGATACCCGATCTCTGACATCTTCAAGTGAGTGGCCTTTGCAATGTCTTGATCTTTGGGATCTTCCTCCAAACCAGAAAATGGAGCTTGACTAGAAATAGGCACATCAAGAAAATGAGAGTATTCTTCAAGTGTTGGCATAAGCTAATAGTCGGGGAAAGTGAAACAGTGATACACGAGATCATAAAACTGAATCAAAGTAGAAACAAGTTCATGTTCCATGTTGATCTTCAAAAGAGATAGAAAATGTCCATATCTTTTGCTGAAAGCTTCAGTGTCAACAATCAAAGATCCCAATCTCCTTAGGTCTTCTAACTTAGGACTCTTGAAAGTGTACTTTTGAGTCTTTTTCCTTCCAAAATCCATGATAAACCTAATGTTTGCAACAAAAGTCCATAAGTTCCTTGAAAACTTTGTTAGAAAAATGATGTTTATGATGCACGAATGCGTGAATATGCAAACACACAAACAAGGGTCACACACAAATAGGGTTCAAAGGTTCGACGTCACGAGCATGAGGCCATGGGTCTAACCATCCTAAATAGGTATGTACTATTGGTTTATTTTGCACTTGTACAATGAGTTCTACAAAGGTTCCCAAAAATCATTAACCCATCTTTCGGATATTATCAACACGCCAATTACTCGAGAATTAATAATATTCTCAAGAGAATCTCATTTGAGTGTAGTATCGCGTATCAACTATTTCAGAGTTACACCCTCATAGTCATCACATTACATCCTAAAGGCCATGTGGGGTAAAGGGGTTACTAAGGCCCTCAGCTTCTCAGGTTACCCAAATCAATATAGTATGTGTTTTCACAATTGCTTGATCAAGAATACTAATTGTAAAGGGAACTTCCACATGAGTGGTGGATTCTCAAGTCAACTTGTTCGGGATTAAACTCCCTATAAGCCTTCTTGGCTATACCACATCCTATCTTATTTATGTACACTCAAGTCCAAGTTAGGACTTACCTCACCATACAATGGATCACCCAAAGCAAAGAATCCAAACAAACAAGGCAAACAACTAATAATAATAACACAAATGTAACCAAAATAGGCTTAACTCTCTTACAACGCTATCCCTAGTGACGTCGCCATTTCTGTCGCAGTGAGAATCGGATATCAAGCTATTGTATTAACTTGAATCATAAAATATTGAATGTTCACCATCAAACTTTAAATTATCCAAGGGAAAGGGAAAAGATAGAACAAAACCCTAATTATGAAATGTAAAAACAATGCGAAGAGATCTAAGGTTCGGGGGTTGGTTATATTAAGGGAAGGTATTACCATCCTAAGTATCTATAGTATCCTATAGGAACCTTTTAAAAGTATTGGTGTTATGTTATTGTTTGTTTTTATTGTTTGGAAATGTTTTACTAGGAAGGACCTAAAGGTTTTATTAAGTTTTCTCCCAAAAACTTCGCGGTCATGTGCCTACGTATCCTTATAAGGATGGAATTAGAACAACCGTAGTTCACCTAACTAAATGTGAAAGGACACTTGATAGTGATCAAGGTTCCAAAGGGGGGAGTAAGTGTTCATAACAAAAACACTTACAAGAGTTACAAACTCTTACTTAAATCTAAGTTGAAAGTGAAAATGACTCTAACAAGTTCAAAAGGGGACTAAGGATTGTTAAACTACCTATAACATTAAGTCAATAAAGAGTTCTTTCCCTTGGATTTGGTAAAAAAGATAAATAAAAGATAATCAAGATGTTCAAGCATGACATCCACAAAGGTAAGAAAATGATAAATAAATATGTTCAAGCATGACATCAAAGGTAAGCAAATGGTAAAGAAAGATGTTTAAGCATGGCATCCACAAAGTTAAGTAAATGAAGAAGATGTTCAAGCATGACATCAACAAAGATAAGCACAGGATAAAGAAGATGTTCAAGCATGACATTAAAGGTAAACAAATATGTTCAAGCATGACATCCACAAAATAATAAAATGAAGAAGATGTTCAAGCATGACATCATCAAAGATAAGCACATGATAAATAAGATGTTCAAGCATGACATCAACAAAGATAAACAAATGGTAAGGAAGATATTCAAGCATTACATCAACAAGGACAAACAAGGATGAAGAATATGTTCAAGCATGACATCCACAAAGGTAAACACATGATAAAGAAGATGTTCAAGCATGACATCTACAAAGATAAGCAAGTGGTAAAGAAGATGTTCAAGCATGACATCAACAAGCATAAATAAGGATGAAGAAGATGTTCAAGCATGACATCTACAAAGGTAAACACATGATAAAGAAGATGTTCAAGCATGAAGTCTACAAAGATAAACAAATGAAGAAGATGTTCATACATGACATAAATACAAAGATATGGAAGCATGATCATAACAATATCAAGCATGGTATGTAAACACATATGTACAAGATATGAAGATGAACAAAGATAAAACAACATCAATCAAAGATGTATAAAGTTAACATGAATATGAATGACATGGATATATCATCATGAAGAAATAAATATGAATGACATAACATTGCATGAACATGTATATGGATGTCATAATAAGTATGAATAAACATGTATATGCACGAAGTAAGACATGGTTTAGACATAACATCAACTTAATCATGAAAACAAGTTAAGGTATTCAAGACATGCATGTTAAGGTTTAATATGATCACAATCAAAGGTTCAACATCATACAAAAGATTTGAACATGTAAGCATACAAGTCATACAAAGACATATTATCACAAGTTTAAAGCATTTTCAAACACATAAACAAAGACAAACACAAGGGCATACATGCATACAAAGGTTCAACAAGACATGAAAGAAAAACATACGAATCATGGATGAATGGCAAATTAAACACACAAAAGTTAATGGCATAGTAACAAAGTTCAAAGTACATAAACATGTAAACATACATTAAAGTATGTCAAAACTAGGTCAAAAACCAAGAGGCATATATTAACAATATGATGCACAACATTCATACAAGTCATGGTGATCAAGAAAATTTAAATTAATAACCAAAGAAGGTCATATGAAACCCTAAAACACTCCTAAAAAGGTACCAACTTTGGACAAGCATAAGTATGTGAAAATAAATCAATTCTGGAATTTCTTTTCACCATCATAAAATAGACAAAATTATGAACACATAGCAAAAAGAGTGGCTCAAAAAGGCTTAGGGATCATTAAGTTATGAGCCTTTGAAGTTATGAAAAACAACAAAAATAAATAGGCAAAAAAATAAAATGAATAAAATGGGTCTGGGGCAAGGGGGATTCAAACCCCAAACCTTTGGCACACACAAAGGCTTAACATGCATGCTTCAGCCACTGGGGTGGTTATATATCTACTAATTTATTTGAAAATAATTAAATAAGTAATAAATCAAGTTCCAGAAATTTGAAAATGGCGCCATCATCATCTTCTTTAATCTCACGACCACACTTGCATGCCCAAAACTCAACTTGCTAATTTCTCAACCAAATGCAATGAAGTAAACATGAAAGTTTCTTAGACTTTTACCAGGAATTCAAACATGGGCTTATCATTAATTTATTTAAATTGTATCTCACAAATTTAAATCAAAACCAAAAGAACCCTAAAAATTCAAAATGAAATTAAATATCTATGAACAACAATCAATGCCCAAAATGTTAGGGCTTTCATTCCTCACATCCAAACAAGCATTGTGGTATCCAGAAATGTTCAAAAATGATGCATGAATATAGGAATTCGAATTTGTAGAAACCTTACCTATTGGAGAAGGTCCAATGCCTCTTCTACTAGTTAAATATGAGAACTAATGATCCGGTGACCTTGCTTGGACCCTAGGGAAGCCGTTTGAATGCTCACTTGTGCTTGAGAACCCCTGGATTCTTCTGACCAACTCAACTTGCAAGTGTGTAAAGTGAGAGTTGGAAAATGATGATGGAGGTGTTACAGTGATGAATCTTTGTATTGGTTAAGTTCTAATGGATGTATGGAAGTTGTTTGGATGGTTGGTTTGCAAAGAAATTGCAAGGAGAAGGGATTTTTGAAAAAAAAAGAGACTTTGAAGCTTTTATGGAGTTTCAAACTGCCACTATGAGTTTCTCTGAGCTTTGGGGTGAATTGAGGTGTTTTAATGGTTTGAAAAACTTCTATTTGATGTTTAGAAGGTGTTTAGATGGCTGGTTTGAAGAATGTTCAACAGAAATGGAATTTGGAAGTTTGAGGTTTGGAAGTTGCAACAATGGAGTTTTAGATGAAATTCTTGGTGTCTTGAGTTCGGAGTCTTGTCCCTATATTTATATAAGCTCTAAAGGGATCAAGTAACTTGCAGAAATTGATCTTAGTTCAATTTGAATGCTGGTTTGGATGTTTGGTTTCATTTTGCACAAAAATGCATCTTGGCTTCATGATGAAAAGGTGGAGTGAATCAAGGATCTTTGCCATGCTTTTCTGAAGTCTAGGAGGTTGATTCTAGCTTTAGAGGTTAAGAGTGATCATAGGAAACAATTTAGAGGCTTAATGCAAGAGTTGTTGGCAAAAGTGATCCTTTACGCAAATGGATATCAAGCTTTATGCAAAATGTTCCAAAAATGGCATGGTGAAATGGATAAAGGCTCAATTCTTTGTGTTATGCACCAAAGACTTATATAAATTTCTGATTATGGAGATATTTGTACACAAAAGGACTTGCAATCAATGGATTTGGATATTTGAAATAGTTTTCCTCTAAGAATTCATCATGAAGATGACTTGAAATTCAAGTTTGGAACCCTAACTTCCCATTTTCGAAACTCATAGCTCATGCATGGGAAAAAAATTACTTGTACTTTTTGGAAAGCCCAAGACATGCTCTGAAAATTTCATGTTTTGAGTTCTTGCTGAATCAAAGTAGATCATAATGAAAACTAGCTCCAAAGTTTATTATTTTTTAGGGAATAAAGTTGACTTGAAAATTTCCTAAGTGTTTCAACTTGAGACACCAACTTGATGACCTCATAACTCAAAATACGTGAACTTTTAGGGAATCAACCGACAAAGTTGAAGTATGGAACAAGAACTTTCATTTTTACTTTAGATAAAACAAAATGGATGCTTGGATTAGAAGTTATGGATTTGGGAAGTTTGCCACTTTTGACATGAAATTTGGATACCAGGTGAACTTTTCAATGTCTTCAAGATTTCCCTTTTTGAAAGTAACCTCAATTATCTTGAATTTTCTTGATTAAATTCATCAATTAAACATATCTTCATGAAATTTAACTTGGGAAGTTCATATTTGATCATAAATCTCAAAAGTCAAAGGTTTGACTTTGTAGTGCATTGGTTGTGTATCAAATGAATTTAAATTTCTTGATCATTAATGAATTCAAACTCTTGAGTCAATTGAACATAATGGATGGGCTCTAAGGATGTACTTGAGTGTGTTGAGTCATGTCTCAAGGCTTGAGATCATGTCTTGATCAAAATTCTCAGATGAAATTGAATATCGTTCAGAAGCCCTAATTGGTGAGCCAAATAAAAGTGAAGCTTAATGCACTTGTGATTAGGCCATAATACACTTATTTATTGATGGAGAGAGATCTCTTAAGTGTATGCGAACTTGGTTTATTGATGATCATCCCAAAACTTTGACTGATAAATCCTTTGAGCTATTTGAGGGAAACATTAATTCACAGATGAAACAAAACTAGGCATATCTTGATCTTGAGGTTAGCTATGCATGAATGATGTCTAGGATGCAAATGATTATGAAATATAGGGGTAAAATTTGATGTGTGACAGACGGTAACCAATATATGGTGTGGCCCTAGAGGAAAAAGAGTATGGCAGTAACCAAGAAGTGGTGTGGCTCTAGAGAAAAAAAGGTATGGCGATAACCAAGAAGTGGTGTGCCCATAGAGAAAAATAGGTATGACGATAACCAATAAGTGGTGTGGCCAACAGATTATGGTTCAGTGAGGTGATTAACCCCAAAAAAGCATGGAAGTCGAAAGAACGTATTGTTTGATCCAAACAGTAAGTGTATTGTTGATGTGTTGAAGAATATGAAGTTCAAAGATAGAGAAAATGGAGGAAGAGGAGGTGTGTCACCAACCTGCAGTATCGAGATTCGTCTTGGGAGATGTTGAAAAATCTGGAATTGAGTATGAAAGTGTAAATATAAGAGGAAAATGCTCCAGATAGATTTGAACTCCTTAGCTCTATTCATAATAGTTTCTTCTTCTTCTACTTCTTCAAAGACCTAGCCCGTAGGATCCTGTTATTGCTCTGTGATTGTTGATTGTGATTGTGAGTGTGTGGAGTATGCTTGATAGTTGCAGAGAGATTGAAAGGGAGAGGATTTTAAGAGGTGATTGTATGGTGAGTGATGAGTGTAATGATTGAAGATTGGTCAAATCTCCCCTTGAATATGAGAGTGATGAATGATTATATAAGCGCCTGAGCTTGTAACCGGTTAGGGCATCTCCAGTCAGGAACTTAGAAAATGTTGGGTAATTAAATTCTGTTAATCTTCACAATGTAAGTTGGTTAAATGCTAGAAACTCTGTTAGAAACTAGTTAAAATCTGTTATGAGTTCAGTTTAGTTTGTTGAGTTAGTTAGTTTGTTGTAACTTCAATTAAATTGGATTTTTGCCGATTAAAAACTATGTTATGTTAATTGGGTCCTTGAATTGAGTTAGTTAAAGTCTTCTATAATGTTGATTTATCTTGATTTAATTAGTTAGCAAGTGAAATAGTTGGTGTTTCTGTCAGTTTAGTCATGTTAAGGTAAATTAGGATGAAAATTGATTATGATGCTTGAACTAAAAATTAACTAAATGTTAACTATTATTTGCATTGTGGCTAAGAATTGGATGATGTTAGATACTTTTCATTGAAGATTCAGTTAATGAAATTAGCTCTTGTCAATTTCGGTTATGTACTTGAATTTGAAATTTAGTTATTTAGTTGCTTGCGCAATTTAGAATTAAGCTAGGTTATTAACCTGATTGATCCCTAGGGTTTTCAAGTCCTTATCTCCTTTGTGCATAAATTATCAACTAATTTTCCCCCAATTGATTTAGTTGATAAAAGTTTGCTTTGATCAATTAAATCCTTTGATTGTGCTCAATTCCCCAATCTTAGTCAAGTGATTAAAACACCCTTGATCACTTAATAAGGCAAGTCCCTTGTGTTCAAGATGTACTGGATATACTGGATCTCAAGATCTGTACAAGACCTCAAGATTCAAGAATTCAATTCAAGTCAGTACAAGGCAGACTAGACTACTGATCAAGCACAACAAAGGTGGATTCAACATTTATTAATCATAAGTCAAATTGTGTGCCATGAGCCTTAATCAATGGAGAAGGGGTGAGAGTGGAGAATTCCCTTTTGTTTCTTTCTCAATAAAACCAAAACCATTTTGTAAATAAACTCAAAAAATAATTAACAATACGATTAGAATTGTTCGCTACGAGCCTTAGGCAATGCAGAAGGGTGAGAGTGGAGAATTCCTATCCTCATTTTGAATATCTTTGGGTACGAGACGAGTGACCCAGTTGCTCACTGTATTCATCTCCATTCATAGACTTTAGTATGATTTAAATCAAGACTTCCTTTTTCAGAATATAAACAAACTCACCTCATCAAACTCAGTTTTTCCTTTGAGCTTCGTTTTCAGTTTAAAACTTTTTCAGAAAGGACGTGTTACTTTCGTTCTACCGTGAACGAAGCTTAAGCCTCCATGTGTGGGCAAACAATGTTTAACTACTAGAGTGAAATTCGAGTACATCCATTTTATCGCAAACAAACAGACGCTTAAGTCTCCCGTGCCCGAGCATACAAGCAAGTTGACAGTAGAATGCGAACGTTAATAATGTTCATTAAAAACAACTAACACACCCGTCTTAGTTCAACGAACTACAAAGCTCTAATTTCCTTATTGCACAATTGAGGATACGTAGGCACAAGGGTTCGAAGCCTTGGCGAGCACAACTATTTATTACTTCCGTTTTCACACTAATCATTAACCTTTCATCCTTTCGCGAGTAATCTTTAGATAGTAACACCCATTCTTGCAAAGAACATTCAAAACGGTTTAAGTTGAGTACAACGGATGTGATGGATGTTAATACCTCCCCCTTGCATAACCAACTTCCTCGCCCTTTTCTCATCTCCCGGGTTTTATCGATGTTTTCTCTTTCATTCGAGAATAAATAAAGTTCGATGATGACTCTGTTGTATTTTTGAGCGTGTGATGCGCTCAGGTATATTTTACGTAGCTTCAGTAGGTATTATGACCTTAATATCAATGTGGAAAAATATCATAAATAGATAATTGTTTCCGGTTGATAAAATATCTGAGATAAATAACATCAACATAAATCACACATTTGTCCACAAAAATGTACGTGTCAATCAAAACTAAGAGGCATGACCTCAATGTACACGCTCTGTGGTATGCAACTTGTGCATCATCACCACCAGCCTCCATAGCTGCAACCAAGTGGTGCTCATATAGATCCACTAAGAATGAAAATCTAACATGACATCCAAAGATGTCATCTAATTCTTGCTTAATTTTTTTACGAGCCAACTCTCGTATAAGTCACCATTATATCTAGTACCTCAGGTATATATTGATCCTTAATTAGTTTAATAAACAAAAATGGTCCAGATTTCAATCTCCGAATTAAATCTGAATTTTGGAATCTAAATCAATTTTAAAATTGTGTACTATTAATTTCAATATGGTTAGACACATCCAAATTTCAATACCCAGTGTTTTAAATATATTGAATATTAAAATTGGAGTTAAATGTTATTTTTAGAATTGCATAAGGTGGAGTGAGTATTGGGGAAGAATAACCCTTTAAACAAATACATACGGTGAAAGCCCAGTTTTTGAAACTGAAAGCACAGCAAAACGACAGCGTTCGAACTCCCGCGGCAACCTTTAAATTCTCGCCCTCTGTGTAACCTAACTCAGTTCAATTCAATTCCGATAAAGCTTCAAGCTATCACAATCAAACAAATCCCAAACACCTTTATCGAAATTCATCAATGGACGTAAAATCTTTAGCAAAATCAAAGCGAAATCACACACGACAACACAACAAAAAGTATCACGGAAATCAGAAGCTCAAAGTTCAATCACAATCTTCGGTTTCTTCTTCAGTCCCAAACCAAAACGACGACACAAAAGAGCCATTTGCAAAGCAACAAGTAGGTGAGAAGAAAACCAATCGCTCTCGTTCTCAGGGCTCTTCTTTACTTCCCGGAAATTGGGACCGATATGAAGAAGAGGATTCGGATTCTGTTCCTGAAAGTTCAAGCAAAACCCTAGATGTTGTTGTCCCCAGAAGTAAGGGCGCTGATTTTCGCCATCTTGTTGCTGAGGCTCAGTCTCATGCAGATAAAACCCTCGACGACTTCAACGAACTTCTTCCTTGTATGTGTTTATTGTTTGATTCACTGTTAATTATCTTTCATTAGCACCACTGTGATTTGTGTGATTAATGTTGGATTATGATGGTAATTGAGAATTTGTGATCAATTAATTCGTCAGTGATACTTTTTTTTAGGATTGATGTTGTTGAGATTATTTTTTGCAGGGGAGTTTGGTGTGGGATTAAGCTCTATACTTTCAGTTAGAGGAGAAGGCATTGTATCATGGGATGGAGATGATAATTTTGTTGTACAGGATAAGACTATTGGAAATCAGGAGGTAATTTGTTTATTTCATTAACTAGTATTGATATGATTATATGATAATATGATAAGATCACACATGTTTACCAATTCCTTTTGAATGTGGTAGAGATAGTTATCGTCGTGTATGGTTTTAAGCATACTACTAGAACTAGTACTGAGTGCTTCTTAGAACATAAGTATCTTTAATAAATCAATAGATATTGTCAATCTGTGAGGCTTGTGGCTATTTACTTTCCAATAGTTGTCACCTAATAAATTGTGTAGTTAATATATTTAGTAAGCCGTAATAATATTAGGAAGCACTTTTTTGGTTAGAAAAACAGATACTCCTTTCCAATACCAATAACCCTCAGGTGGCGGAGGATTGTGCTAAATTTGGTCAAACTCTCTCTCAGACACCTCCATGCCTCGGCAACTTTAGCAACTACATTACCCTACTCACTATTTTAGAAACCACTACATTTGTTTGAGATTGTGATTACTTTGTTGATGAATTAGCATCTTTGACTTTCAAGCTGGCGGCTTGTTAGAATAGAGATCAACTATTTCATCATCATTAATCTCATCCATCCACATAAGCAACATGTCCTCCTTCATTATCACTTTCTATAGCTTTAGAGACATCAATTTCATCTAAAATTGCAGCTGAATTAGCACTAGTACAGTCACTTTGATCAATATGCATCGATTCTTCATCTAGATTAATCATGTTTACATGGCTAACACTTGCATTTTCTTCCTCACCTACATACCACCAATCATCATCATGGTTAGATCTCGTTTTTTTCTTTCAACCTTCTTCTAAGTTAATCTTGTATACCATATCATACACAAGATGATTCGTAGTCTTTTGCTTCAATGAATTTCCTGTTTTTGGTATGGACGTAAAGAGATAAAATATTAAATTTAAATGTATAACACATAGTAACTATAAAAATTATATATGATGAATTTAAAAACATATCATCTCAAAGGCACTACAACTTCTCTAAGAGCCAGAAAAACTGTAAGTCAAGCTCAACATTCATACGGTGGATACACACCCAAAGTTGCAAAAATTTGTTATTCGCGATTTGTTATGGTTCCTCTAGTTGTGAGAGGAATTGAAGTGCATTTGAGATGATATGTTTTGAAATTCATCAAATATAATTTTTTATAACTAATATGTGTTATGCATTACAATTTAATAATTCATCTCTTTAGGTCTATAGCAAGAAAAGAAATTGGTTGAATCAAAAGACTGAACGATCTTGTGTATGTGATGATAAATACAAGACTGACCAAGAAGAAGGTTAAAAGGCATGTGTTAGCCATGTAAATGTGGTTGATCTATATGAAGATTTGATGTATATTGATTAAACTGGTGTTACTAGTGCTAAATTAGTTGCACCTTTTGATGAATTTGATGAAACTAGAGCAATAGAAAGTGACGATGAAGGAGGAAATGATGATGGAGGACATGTTGCTTCTATTGATGATGATGGAAGAGGCGATGAGATTAATGAAGATGAACGAGTTTATATTAGGGGGATGATTTAGATTATTGGGGCACTTGTGGACTTACGCACTATTTAATAATATTTAGTATTAAATATTTTATTTTTAGTCTTTTATTTTGTTTTGTGGACTAAGTTGTTTTATGTTTAAGATTTGAGACATGGTGGTTTTATGTTTAAGATGTGAACTTATGCTTTGGTAGAACCTTGTTACCCCATCTCGATCCTATTAATTGGGTAGGATCTTCTGATTTTAGTTACGATCTTGTTGTCCGCCTCCCGATCTTATGCAAGATCTCGATTCTGATAACCTTGGATCTAAAGGTTAGTAGTATAATCCCATGGTGTACCGTGGAGAGTCTATATGAGGAAAAGTAAGAGGAAGATAATGATGTGGCATAATATATTTCTGTAATTTTTACCATAATACTTTTATCCATATATGTTCCGTTCTCTTGCTAATTAATGATGTAGAGATTCTGGTTTCTAACGAGTTATATTCCAACTTTGTTATATTTTTCCTTACCATAAAATGGGTTTTCATGCAGATGCAGGCATCGTTGATTTCCTTGAATTTGCATGCTATTGCTCAAAAGCTTGCAAAAGTTGACTTATCTAAGAGATTATTCATTGAGCCTGACCTGTTGCCCTCTGAGTTGGTATGTCTATCCTCTAAATTGATCTTGAAAATTATGTGTCTTCTTCTTCTTCGCAAATCTCTTTACATTCAAGTTAAATCTTACTCGTATTTCATAATATTTCTTTTTTACATTCCTCATCTTTTCTTAATTTTGTCTTCCAATTTTTATCTGCTTGCACCACAGAGATTTTTTCCTTCATGTTTTGTTTACCTAAGAGTTTATTTCTATTATCTGATTGAAACCATACGGTGTTATAATACACACCGACACAAATGATAACTAAATTAGAGCAATAGAAAGATTTACTCAGGTCCACTTAAGTATGTTTTGTGCTCTGGTGTTTCCCTACACATGGGAAGTTTAGAATTCTAATATGCCTTTTCTTTGCAAATGTTTTGACTACTTTCACGAATAATTACAAAAACATTTCATTTTATTCATTTTTCTTGTACAAGTTTTTGAATTCTGTAAACAGAAGTAAAAACATTGCAGCATTTTAGTTATTATTATTATTAGTTTAATGGTCTTGCTAATGACTGTCCTAAGGACACTCTTTAAGGATTCCAAATAAAGAAGTTATTCTTTAAAAAAAACTTACTCTTATAAGCCCTTAAAGAGTGCTCTTAGGGCACTTGCTAGCATTTCCCTTAGTTTAAATGGAAAATGTTTTGGTTGTTGTACTTGTAACTGTTGTTTTTGATGAAATAAAATACTTGTGCAGAATAATTTATGCAAACCAAATTTAGCCTCAATGTTTTTCTAGTTTGAAAGACCATTTTTGTACAATCTGTGATACAAAGCGCTACATATGAAACGTTGTTCCTCTGTAACATGAAAATACAATTGTGAATTGGAGTTATCTGTTGATAAGGGATAAATCAGTGTAGTACACCTAGTGTATGTAGAATCTTATAGAAACCGGTACCAAATTACAAATTAATGGTAGAAACTGACTTTTATTTATGGCAGAATATGTTTACAATAGACACATAATTACAAACACTATAGTGAATACATAGTGCACACATAAACTAATCCAAGAAATTCGAGAATCTTGGTCTCTCCCTCCAAGAAATTCGAGAGTCTTGGTCTCTCCCTCCAAGAATTAGAGAGCTTGGTCTCTCCTTCCAAGAATTAGAGAGCTTGTTCTCTCCCACCCAAAACCATTCAATAACTATACCATAATCTGTTTCTCCTATCCTTTCCCTATTTATTTCTAAAATTAAATAATATAATTACCATAATAACTTCTCATAACCGCCCATAACTGCAACTGGCCATAACTGCAAGTCTAACAGAATCATGAGTGAAGGTGTAGGATTTCACGATCTTACGTTTCAAACCCAGGCTTCTGTGGTACGATGTGAATTGGATTGGAGAAAACTCTAATCTTGTTTGCTGAATTGTTTAGTGTTTTGCTGAATTAGGTTGGTTATTTGGAAGAAAAAAGCCCTATTTTTTTAATAAAATGGATCTGGGTCTTTTTTTGAAAGGTTCTTGAGGCTTCTCAATTCTGCTATGTTTCTTCTCCTCTTCTCTTGACCTTATCGTTCCCAAACGGCAACCATTTACGAAGGATGTCAATTCTCTCCTGACAACTGCCTTTGTGACACCACGCCTTTGCTTCTCGCCGCCTGTGACACAGCATCCTCCTTCCTTTTTCTGCTTCTGACCATTCATCTTTTCTCTACCGTACAGCTTGGTTTGGTTAATTTCACCTCAATTGGGATTTAGGGTTTAAGTAAGAATTGCTCCAAATGGACCCTGAAGTTTTTTCCCCCTTTTTTCTTTTGTTAAACCTAGTCTTTGTATCATCAATTCACCTTGTTTTTTTAACTGCCATTTTATCTTATTTAACTAATGTAAAAAACACTTACCAAACTACACACACACTAATGTAAAAAACTAAATAATAACAATATAACTAAACTACACATACACACACACACTAATGTAAAAAACTAAATAATAATAACAATATAATGAAACTACACACACAAATTGTAATTTAATATCTCTTTTGATTATTATTTTTTTAGTTTAGTTTGATGCTATGATTAGAGATCTATTTTTCTCAGCTATATGATTTTCATGCATATATAGATATATAATTTGTAATTTAGGTAGGGTCATACGATCCATGTTACGATCATTGAATTATGATCTTTTAACCTCATCCCGATCTTGCATAGATCTCGGTTTTTAAAATATTGATTACACCTCATTTCTCTGTCATCTATATACTGAAACATGACCATATGTGCTTTTATAAGACTGACTATATGATCTTCTATCTGTTGATATTGGTGCACGCATGACTATGTTCATGCAGGGCTATAATGGTAAAAGCAACCATGTTTTATGAAGTCAAATATTTCACTTTCCTTCTGGGTAGAAATAGCTATGATGTCGATGGAGCACTAATACTAATAAGAGTGGCATGTAACTGTTGACATTTGGAATTTTAAGTTAAGAACCATTTTACAAATTCAATAAATTGCCCCGTAAAGTCCCTAATAAGTTGGAGGATAGATTTATTTTTATTTTTAATGTAGTCTTCAAATTTATATTTGCTGTATTAATGTAGTCGTTTTTACAGCGTGTGGAAGACTTGGCAGTAGGCAGCAATGAAGAACCTGAACCCGACAAACAGGAAACTGCAGTAGACCATGAACTAGCTAAGAGGGTGTCAAAAGAATTAACCTTAGATGATTCTGCAGCAGATCAGTTTACATCATCTAGTTCATGTAGTAGCAGCCATACTGCTTATATATCTGCCTTGTCCGATGACACTCTCACTCCTGTGAACAACGGTAATTTTGATTTTCAGCATGTTGGCAGTTGTGTTAAAAATAAAGAGTTGCAGAGTGCAGAAACTAACTTACATTCATTGAAATATACAGTAGGGAAACACACAACATTTGAGGCAGCTGCTGAATTAGAACTGGATATGCTTCTAGATACGCTTGATGAGTCCAAGTCCAATGCTTCATTTACTGCTCCATTCGGAGTCTCTTCAATTAAAGAACCAGTTTCAACCAGAATTGCATCAATTACTGCTAGTCTAGATGATGCACTTGACGACTTGCTAGAGGAAACATCCACTTTGATGAAGCCAAATGTTTTACCAAGGCCACAAGAAGAAAAGACTGTCAACCCCAGTATGCCCTCTTCACCATCCCAAAACATGTCAAAAGTTGCAGATGATTTTGATTCATGGTTTGATACACTTTGATTAGTCAAGTGCCATAATTCTTGCTGATGTATAATGTGATGTGTTCATTGCTGGTTTTGAGAGTGGCCTGGTGAATGAAAAATGGCTTTCGTTTTTACCTTCTACTCTGAAATCTGATCCAATTTGGTAGAGGATTAAAACAGAACGCACTTGCAACTCTAACCATCGTGTACAGAATTTAATGCATGAAACCCTTCAACTCTTTTGTCAAATTTATTTATTCATTGTTCAGTCTAGTCAACAATATCTTCATGCAAAGAAAGGATTCCCTGACGATCACACTTTTACAATACAGCCTACCATCGGCTTTAAAACCCTTGTTAGGCATATAGTTGTTACTTAGCCAGAAATGAGGAAGATATTCAAAGTTCAAACTTTCTGATGGCTAGAGTCATGTTAGGATATAGTTTCAAATCATGGTTTGTTTTGACAGAAAAATATTCTTACTTTTGCTTTAATGTGATTTTGTCAAATACATTATGTGGTAGAAAGAAATCCAATTTATACGGTTTATACTATACTATGATTTGGGAGGAGCAAATCACAATTTAAGCATGGCATAGTTAATGATATGTTGCTGACTTAGTAACTGATACCTTTATTTTAGCTAACTTATTAAGGTTATTGATAATTTGATAGTCAATAAGTTTACAAATTAAAACATCTATATTCACACCATATATATATATATATATTAGGGGTGTTCAAAAATTTGGTTAACTGATCCAAATACCTAATCTGAACTGAATTGAACTATAAAAAACTTAAACCATTTAAATGGTTAATAAATTGAATTGTTTATTTTAACCAATTCAATTAATCTAATTGAATTTAAAAACCAGTTTAAACTCTTATAAACTCTTTCCACAATTTTATCTAAAATATAAATATTATTTCACAAATTCAATAAATTTAATAAATCATTATATTAAAATAATAAATATTTTAATTATAATTTTTTAATATTTTTTAATCAGTTATTATTATCATGACATTTTCATTTTCACATTACGTGTTCTTCCCCAAATATGAAATATGAACCCTAAATCATCTTCTCTCCAATTCAAACTCAACATCAATTTCAATTTCACCTTCTATTTGTTTTGAATCGATTTCGATTTCAATTGATTTCAAATTTCACTCGATTTCATTTTCGATATGTTCCATTTTCACTGGGTTTCGATTTAACTCGGTTTCGATTTCACCAGATTTCACCTTCTCTACTCGGATCTTGTTCGTAGAAACTCTTGTCTCGACTCTTTTTGAGGTAAACCTGTTATTTTCTGCTCTCAATTTCACTTTGAATTGAAATAATATCTGAAAATTGCTTTTAGTCTTGAGAGAATTTTATTTGAATTTTAATCTACTGGTTGATTTGTGTTCTCCTGAAAATGATGGTTCGGTTCCAGTAATTTTAGTCTTGATAGGATTTTTTTAATCTGTGTTCTCCTGAAACTGCCCTAATCCTGAAGATGCGATAGTCATACATAATTGCAAAACCAATCCTAACCAGCACACATTGTTTAATCAAAATATATCATGGTTGTAAGTCTCATTTGATTGGATATATGCTAGTCTTAGATAGGAAAACCATTCATAACCAGCACACACAATATTTTACCAGAATATAGCAGGGTTGTAAGTCTTAAATCATTGTTTGTATATATGCTAGTCTTAATCCTTCTGAGAATTTATTTTTATTTTAAATTCTGTAGAGTTAGAATGATAAATCATGAAACTTCAGAATCTTGTAATCCTCCTACAATTCAATTCAATTTATCTTACAACAATAAGTATTTTACTTTAAAAAGCTATATTAGGCCTCAGTTACTATAATCCGAACATAAACATGGTATGTAAAAATGTCCTGATATGATTCATTATTAGTACATTCTGTTATACACTTATAGTATATGATACTACTTTAACATTATTAATACATTCTGTTATACACTTATAGTATATGATACCCATGATTGTTGATATGATCCAAACTTTGTCAATTGGTGCACAAATTATGCCACTAATTGAACCATGCCATTTTTCATTTCCTGTTTCTATAGATATGAATTAATGTTAAAGTAGTATCATATACTATACGTGTATAACAGAATGTACTAATAATGAATCATATCAGGACATTTTTACATACCATGTTTATGTTTGGATTATAGTAACTGAGGCCTAATATAGCTTTTTAAAGTAAAATACTTATTGTTGGAAAAAACCATGCTGGAAATTGCTTCTAATTTACATAACAAAAGAAGATTATTGTAAGAATATAAGTGAATAACAATTTATCTTATGGCTTTTGCAGCTAGCTTCTCCTTATAGATCGGACGAATGCTTAAAACTTTTCAGCAAAATTCTAGCAACTTCGATATGGATGGTCATGACAGTGTTATGGACTTTGAGACAGAAGAACATATTGGTTCTACACCTCCAGTTTCTAATAATGCTGGTTTGTTGCCTCAAAAGCGTAAAAATCGGTCAGAATCATGGAATCATTTTACACCGATGCCGTCGAACACAAAAATGTCAAAGTCAGCAAAATGCAAGCATTGTGGCTCCTTAGTCAAGTATAATGGTGGAACAAGTGCTATGCTAGCTCATTTGAGAAGATGTAGTGATAATCCAGATAATGCGGTGAATGTGACGATGCATGAACCATCTTCAAGTTCAATGGAAAATAGGGAAGCAATTGTTAATTCATCTCCTTCGGCTCCCAAATTTGACCAAGAAGTTAGCCGAATGGACTTGACAAAAATGTTTGTAGCCATGGAACTTCCGTTTCAAAAGGTAGAGCATCCATATTTACATAGGTTCATTTATGGCTTACAACCAAAATTTAAGTTCCCATCACGCAATACACTAGCACGTGATATTTTGAAGAATTGGGACGTGGAGAAAGCGAAGATGAAGACTATTTTGTCACAAAATTGTTGCCGAGTTTGTATCACTACAGACACATGGACATCTACCCAAGACTCTAATTACATGTGTCTCACAGGGCATTACATTGATAACAATTGGAAGCTACAAAAAAATATTTTGAATTTTACTCAAGTCACAGACTACACAGGAGAGATTATGGCCAAAACAGTTAAGAAGTGCTTAAATGGTTGGGAACTAAATCGTGTGCTTAGTGTTACCGTGGACAATGCATCTTCAAATGACGTTGGAATTCAACATCTCAAAAGATGGCTTCACTCTCAGAATGACATAGTTTTGAATGGAGAATATCTTCATACACGTTGTTGTGCCCACATATTAAACCTTATTGTAAAGGATAGGATGAAAGAATTTGATGATTCTATTGTAAGAATTCGTGCAGCGGTGAGGCATGTGAGGCGTACTCCTTCGAGGTTTCAGAGATTTAAGAAATGTATTGATCATGAAACAATTGGATATAAAGGTTATGTTGGGAGAGATTGTGAGACTCGGTGGAACTCAACATATCTAATGTTAAAGGGTGCATTAAAACATAATAAGACCTTTACAGAGTTAGAATTCAGAGATCGGAAATATTTTAATGAAATGAGTAAGGACAAAGGAGTGCCTAGACCGGAAGATTGGGAGCATGTTGAGTTAATCCTTCCATTTCTACAGATATTTCATGAAGCTACAGAGCGTATTTCAGGATCTTCTTATGTGACAAGCAACATGTATATGCTTGATGTTAAAGTAGTATCATATACTATAAGTACATAACGAAATGTACTAATAATGAATCATATCAGGACATTTTTACATACCATGTTTATGTTCGGATTATAGTAACTGAGGCCTAATATAGCTTTTTAAAGTAAAATACTTATTGTTGTAAGATAAATTGAATTGAATTGTAGGAGGATTACAAGATTCTGAAGTTTCAGGATTTATCATTCTAACTCTACAGAATTTAAAATAAAAACAAATTCTAAGAAGGATTAAGACTAGCATATATACAAACAATGATTTAAGACTTACAACCCTGCTATATTCTGGTAAAATATTGTGTGTGCTGGTTAGGAATGGTTTTCCTATCTAAGACTAGCATGTATCTAATCAATTGAGACTTACAACCATGATATATTTTGATTAAATACTGTGTGTTGGTTAGGATTGGTTTTGCAATTATGTATGACTATCGCATCTTCAGGATTAGGGCAGTTTCAGGAGAACACAGATTAAAAAAATCCTATCAAGACTAAAATTATTGGAACCGAACCATCATTTTCAGGAGAACACAAATCAACCCGTAGATTAAAATTCAAATAAAATTCTCTCAAGACTAAAAGCAATTTTCAGATATTATTTCAATTCAAAGTGAAATTGAGAGCAGAAAATAACAGGTTTACCTCAAAAAGAGTCGAGACAAGAGTTTCTACGAACAAAATCCGAGTAGAGAAGGTGAAATCTGGTTAAATCGAAACCGAGTTAAATCGAAACCCAGTGAAAATGGAACATATCGAAAATAAAATCGAGTGAAATTTGAAATCAATTGAAATCGAAATCGATTCAAAACAAATAGAAGGTGAAATTGAAATTGATGTTGAGTTTGAATTGGAGAGAAGATGATTTAGGGTTCATATTTCATATTTGGGGAAGAACACGTAATGTGAAAATGAAAATGTCATGATAATAGTAACTGACTAAAAAATATTAAAAGATTATAATTAAAATATTTATCATTTTAATATAATGATTTATTAAGTTTATTGAATTTGTGAAATAATATTTAGATTTTAGATAAAATTGTGGAAGAGTTTATAAGAGTTTAAACTGGTTTTTAAATTCAATTAGATTAATTGAATTGGTTAAAATAAACAATTCAATTTATTAACCATTTAAATGGTTTAAGTTTTTTATGGTTCAATTCAGTTCAGATTAGGTATTTGGATCGGTTAACCAAATTTTTGAACAACCCTAGTAATAGGCACATGGACTGACATTTGAGTTGCTTGTGGCGCCGAAGTTCACGTAGGACCGCTATCAGTTATATGATTCCAACAAAAAAACTTGGCACGTTTTAAATTGTTTAAGAAATTATTATTATTACTTTTGAAAATATAAGTTAAAATTAAAAGGTTAAAATAGTATGTTGATCTAGGTAAGTTAATGAGTTTTTTTATTTTGGTTTTTGTAGTTTTTTTTTTGTCTGAGTTCTTATATTTATTTTTGTGTTGATTTTAGCCCTAAAATCAAAAGTCGTAAGAAAATCAGCTAGGAAATAAAATCAGTGCAAAAGTGAGATATATGGACTCAGAAAAAAAAATGATAGGAACCAAAATAAAAAATTCGTTAATTTATTAGGACCAAGAAATTATTTAAGCTTAATTAAAAAAATATAATTTTATATGCAAAATTTATCTCTTTTTGATTACATAAAGATAATTTCAAATTTTATTTATTTATTTATTTTCGATTTACTACACAGATAGACAAATATAATAAAACTCATTTATTAAAATTACATCTCAATTCAGGGAGATTAATTCCTACCCTGACTAAAGCATCAACACAATAAAATTGACCTCATAAATATGTCTCCACAAAAGTTATATATAACGCTTGTTAATTACTCCCTCCGTTCCTTTATAAGTGTCATTTTTATATAAAAAATTTGTTTCTTTTTAATTGTCACTTGCAAAGTTCAAGGTAGTATTAAGTGTAATTTTGTCAAAATTACCCCTAGATAATGATTGGAGAGAGAAAAAAAGTAAAGTGAATGTAATAAATAATTAAGGGTATTATAGGTAAAAGAAGAATTAGTGTTTGAAAAGTAACAATAATGATTAACTTCCTTGGTATATGTAAAAAGTCAAAAATGACATTTAAAAAGAAACGGAGGGAGTAGTAATCTATCATAGCATTAGAGCCAAGTAAAACAACGAATCCTCTTAGGAACTTGGAGTTGCCAAACTTTCTTCCACAAAATTGCATTAAAAAGTTGTAGGCTCTTCTAACTAAGTACCTGACATATTTCTTTTTTCCTCATTTAAACTTCTTTTAATTTTTTAACAAACATTATGAGGGATTCGCTCTATTAATAAACTAACATGACTTATTTTAATAAGTAAATTTTATTATCATGTCTATCGCTTTAGTAAGTAGAAAATAAACGAAAAGTTAAATATTTTGTTGTCCCACCAAATGAAAAGAAAAATATTTTATAAATTAATTAATCATTCATTAACACGTGATACAATTAATTATTTAATAAATATTGTTTAATTTTTTAATTATTAATATATTAAATAATATTATAAAATTAATTTTGTTAAATTTTTTAAGAGAGAGAGAGAGAGATTTGCATCTTATACATTTATACAAAAGTTACATTAAGATTGGGAGCCAAAATAACCAAATGAAATAACAAAAAAGTACAAAAATCGGGTTCGTAACCGATTACACATTTGGTTAACCTATTACAGCTGACATGAATTACATTGCCATTCAATGGTAATCAGTTAATGCCACATGTTAACCGGTTACAACTGCAGAGTCTTCACTTTTCTACTACTTGGAAGTGCTACTGACCTTGTCATCAAGCTTCTTTCTAAGTTGTCCTGGAATAACTCAAAATCATCGACTTAGTTGTCTAAGAACAACTCAAAATCTTAGAGTCTTTGAGGAAAACCTCTTTGCCTTGTTGACCTTCTAACCTCTCCTTCATTTCGGGCTTCGACGATGGGTTGTTCTGCATTTCCCATCTATGCAGAACTTCAAATTTTGAAGTTGTAACCGATTACAACTTTCTGATAACCGATTAATGTATGCTTGTAACCGGTTAATGATTGCTCATAATTGATTAGCAACTTCTTTGCTTGCTTCATTCATCGAACACAATGTCCTGACTAATCATTGTCCTCCTAGTTACAACATCAAAAAGTTTGTAACCACTGGTAGAGTGATACCTTACAAGTATCATCACTTCTCCCTTGTTATAAAGCTTATTTCTAAGTTGTCCCGGAACATGTCGGTATGCAACGGAACCAAAAACTCTCAAATGGTTTAGATTTGATTTGAATCCCAACCATGTTTCCTCCGG
This sequence comes from Lathyrus oleraceus, assembly GCF_024323335.1. NCBI lineage: Eukaryota > Viridiplantae > Streptophyta > Magnoliopsida > Fabales > Fabaceae > Lathyrus > Lathyrus oleraceus. The sequence goes on along the minus strand of NC_066585.1, from coordinate 253,032,157 downwards.
TGTTACTTTCTCAAGCTTATTTGTGGGACACCTATTCGACAAATAGGCAGTTGTGGATACCGCTTCTCCCCATAAATCTTTCGACAAGTTGTTCCACTTTAACATGTTTCTCACTATGTTCATGATCGATTGATTCTTCCTTTCGGCTATACCATTTTGTTGTGGTCTATATGGTGGTACTACCTCATGTACAATCCCTTCTTGATCACAAAACCTCCCAAAGTCATTTGAGACATATTCGCCTCCACAATCCGTTTTGAGCACTTTGAGTTTTTGACCATTTTGCCTCTCAACCATGGACTTGAACTTCTTAAAAATTTCAAATACCTCATCATTTTTCTTGATTAGATATGTCCATAGCTTTCTACTATGATCGTCGATAAATGTGACAAAGCACCTATTGCCACCAATGGAATCTACTTGCATCGGTCCACACATATCCGAATACACCATCTCAAGGTGATTCTTGGTTCTACAACCTGCATCCTTGATGAGTTTACCCTTATGTTTCTTCGCTTGCACACATTCTTCACAAATTTCAGCCGGTATGTTGATCAATGACATCTCTGTTACCATTTCGTTCTTTTGCAAATCTTTGAGATCTCTAAAATTGAGATGCCCAAGACGATAGTTCCATATCCACTCTTCTTTACTTGTTGCAGTAGCAAGACATCTATGCTCCATAACCTTTAGCTCAACCTTAAAGGTTCTATTGGAAGCCATAAGCGCTTTAAGGACCAAAGCTCATTTTGCATCCATAACACGTAACCCCTTATTTTCCATGTGAATCTTGTAACCCTTCTCAAGTAATTGGCAAATACTTAGAAGGTAACATTTGATTCCTGGAATGTGCAAGACATATTTGATCAAGTAATGTCCATCATCCCTTCTCATGATCAAAACATCACCGATCCCATTGGCCACTAGAGTGGTGTCATTCGCGAACTTCACTTTGTTCTTCATGGCACGATTGATTTTAACAAACCAATCCTTCTTCATCGTCATATGAGTTGAACAAACCGAGTCCGACTACCATCCTCTTTGCATTGAACTCCTTTCATACTCATCATGGCGTTTTCTTCTGCATGTAACCGGTTAACCGTATCATTCAACCGATCACAACTCAATTTTAAAGAATTCCCAAAATTGTTGTTGTTGATGTCCTACAACTTGCTGTTGTATTTTCCTTCCATGATCATGACCAAGAATGTATTCTCTTTATCAAACTCTTGTCTTGCAACCTTGGATTCATCCCCTCAAGGTTCCTTCTTGTTCGTATTTCACTCTCTTTCAAAATGACCAAACCTTTGACACTTATAGCATTGCTCCTTGCTCTTGTCAAACCTCTTCTTTTCACCTCTAAAGTTGCACTGACCATCATTTTTGTTGCAGCTTCTCTCACCCCTTTGACAAGTCGAATTCTTTGAATTTTGAGGCTCTTTTCCACCAAAAATTTGAAAACTCCCTTTGTAAAGGCAAAGAGTCAGACAACATACGATCGCTAGTTTCGATGATGACAAATGACCACCATGCACGTCTACAAACAAATGCAACATATTACCTATCATATCCTTTCCTATGCTTATCTAAATCTGTTATAATTCTTAAAAACATATGTGGACAAAGTGTGATCATGACGAAATGCATGAAAATCACAAAACACAAATTTTTGCAGATTTGAAGACTTTGAGTCGACCATAAGGGTCGGCGCATAGCTCACGGGTCAACGCATAGTTCAGACAAATTGGAGATTGGTCAGGCATGCGTGCTTGAGTCGACCATAAGGGTCGGCACATAGCTCACGGGTCAGCGTATAAAACCCTTGAGTCGACCACAGGTCGGCGCATGGCATAGTGATGCTATCCATAGGTCTGCGCATGAAACCTTTGTGTCGACCATAGGGGTCGGCGCATTACCCACGGCTCAGCGCACGCCGACCTATGGTCGACCGCTCGTGCGTAAACTCAGTTTTCTGAGTACTTTCCACTGTTTGAAAAGCTGTTATTTTTGGTTGGTTTGCTAGTTACTATAAATAGAAGTCAAAACACTTTTATCAACTAACATTTGTCAAATTGAATTCAAGTGTTCAAGGAAACAAGAAAGAGTGAAAAAGGTGTCCAAGATTCATCATCTTCATCTTCAACATCTCACAACACATCAACTACACACAACCATTTTTGATGTGCTTCGTGTTAGGTTAAAGGTGATAAGGTTCAAAGCTGTGATTGGAGAATCCGGTTCGGGTTGAAGCTTGTGGCAGGTTCTTTCTTGAATAAAACCATTAGGGTTTTGTCCTCCAATACCAGGTTTGTGTTTGGGGTTTTTTGGACGAATTGCTTCATCAATATTCAGCTGAGCGAAGGTGATTGAGAAGAGGAAGTCTTCATCAGTCTAGTAGCGGATTCGGTGATATTGAAGTGAAGGATTCGGGTTCGATTCATTGTGTTTGAGATCAGCCGGGCCGAGGGTTTGAAGAACGGAAGATTCTTCAACAAAGGGGCTGGAATCGGAGGTCTAGCAACAACGATCGAAGGTCTTGATTCATCTTGAATCAAGGAGCAAGGATAGGAAGCATCATTCAACACATTGGAAGTTCTGTTGTTTACTTGCTTTGCAATCCTTGTATAAACGGTTAAATTTCACAGGTGATATCTAATTAATCATCTCAATTCTAATTCTAGAATTGAGGGCAGACGTACCCCGAAGCGAGGACGGCGGGGGACTGCCTCATCAAATCTCTGTCTTCTTTAATTTTCTGCATAAGTGTTTTTCAGCTTAAAAATTAAGTGATTTTAGTTTAAGCAATTTTACCAAACATTGATATAAGTTGAGTAAGAGATTAAAACTCCTGTTTGAATAACAAAGTACAATAGTATATTGTACTAGGTCAATTTGAATTACTTACTCAACTCAAATATCACTTGGAGTGTTTATGCACACCAAGTGTTTGTTAATTTGCATAAGCCAAAGTTGTCTTAAGTTTGCATCCAGTTTAATTCGGTACTTTGGATCATTGGAACTAGGCTTGCTAGTAAGTGAAACATATCATTGATTGTGCAAATATTGTAGTGATTTGTATTTCACTTTATCTTTAATCCATTCGCTTAACGCATATCCGGTTTTCCAATAACGGTTCATTTTAGACTAAAATTTTCCTCGGCAGCTTCCGCACTTAAAACAAATTTTCAAAACCAATTTTCTTTTAAATTGGTAGCGCCGACTCAAGTTTTTAATTGGGATCTATTCAACCCCCCCCCCCCCCCTTCTAGATCCGTGCCATAGTCTAACAAGTGGTATCAGGAGCTCCGGTTCACTCCGTGCTTCAAAATACAACTTTGATAGAAAATGGCTAACGAACCTAAAGGGGCTTATAATAGAGCTCCCGTTTTTAATGGTGAAAATTATAGTTATTGGAAAGACTGTATGCGGGTGCACATAAATTCCATAGATAGAAAAATATGGAATGTTATTCTCAATGGTCCAATTCAAATAACCATGACCAATGAGAACAACGAAGTGGTGCCTAAGCCCGAAGCACAATGGACCGATGATGATGAAAAGAAATACAATTATGATTGGAAAGCCAAAAATATCCTAATCTCCTCATTAGGTGTAGATGAATACTATCGTGTATCCCATTGTCCTACTGCTAAGGCTATGTGAGATTCACTACAAATTGCCCATGAGGGGACGAATGATGTTAAATTGGCTAGAATCAATACACTAACACAAGAGTTTGATATCTTTTTCATGGAGCAAGGGGAAACCATTGCTGACATGCAAAAGAGATTTACTCATCTTATCAATCGATTACATTCACTTGGTAGGCCTGTTTCCAATGATATTGCTACTAATAAGATCTTGAGATGTCTTAACAGGGAATGGCAGCCGAAAGTGACCGCCATCAAAGAGGCAAATGATCTTACCACATTGGACTTGACAACATTGTTTGGTAAAATACAAGAGCACGAACAAGTTCTCTTGAGCCTGGAACAACACGAAAAGAAAGATAAGAAGGACAAAGCAAAGGTGAGTGAAAAGAAATCAATAGCTCTAAAGACTTCCTCCTCAAAGTCTCAAGCAAAAGAGCAAAGTGATTATTCATCGAGCGACGAAGAAGAAGAGGACAAGAGTGAAGATATGGGGTTGTTCGTTAAACGCTACAACCGTTACATGAGAAAGAACGGCATCCAACATTCCGAGAAGAACTTGATAAACTTCCGGAAACAATCTAGGTACTCTAAAAATGATGACTCAAAAGCAAAAATGACTAGAGGGTCGTGCTACAAGTGTGGAAAGCCGGATCATTACAAACCGGACTGTCCGATGAACAAGAAGACAAAAGAAAAAGACTCATACAAATCACACAAGAAACCATCAAAGCCAAGGAGAGCATACATAGCTTGGGAAAGCGATAGCGACTCCTCTGATGATGAAAGTTCTAGTGATGAAGATGAAAATGCAAACCTATGTCTCTCTGCTCATCAAAAGAACAAAAAGAAACAGGTACGACATGCTAAATATGAAAAATCCTCTAGTATGTCTCATCATGAATTGCAAAATGCTTTTGATACTTTACACTGTGAAGCGAAAGAGGCCTTTAAAAGGCTTGCCTCAAATAAGAATTTTTTTTCTCATTTGGAACATAAAATTCAACAATCCGAAAGGAAACTTGAGGCACTTAAAGCTTCTATAGTGGAAAGCACAAAAACAAGTTATGAGGACCTTAGAAGTAGAATGATGAATTTTGGGTGTGATACTTGCTACATTTGGCAAGGTGAAGTAAGAGACCTAAAGGCCAAACTTGACAAGGCTCTTGAGCCCAAGATTACTTTTGCTATCGACAAATCAAACTTTCGAAAAAGTATGGTTAATCCATATCAAAAATATAAATATGTTATAAAGGATGAAGATAGCAAAAGCAATCAAAATGTAAATTTCTCTTGTCTCTATTGTTGCAAGAAAGGTCACTCCATTGCTAAATGTAGGTTTAGGAGATTTTTAGTTCCTAAAGGCATTTATCAATGGATGCCCAAATGCAACCATTTCGTTCCTCACCATTCAGGACCCAATAAGCCATTGGGTACCTTCTTTTGTTAATTATCTTGTCACAGGTACAATGCCTTGAGACTACTGAGAGAAGATGGGTTCTCGACAGTGGATGCTCAAGGCACATGTCAGGTGACATATCTCTCTTCATTGACTTTGTGGCTAAGAAGAGGGGATATGTAACTTATGGTGACAACAACCGTGGAGCAATACTTGGTAAAGGTAGTGTAGGTAACCCTTCTTCCACCACTATTTCTGATGCATTGCTTGTCGAAGGTCTTAAACACAATCTACTTAGCATCAGTCAATTATGTGACAAAGGATACAATGTATCGTTTTCAAAAGATTGTTGCAAAATTGTACATAATGATGATAAGAAGAGTATGTTTAATGGCCTGCGTGTGAACAATGTCTATATGCTTGACTTAAATGAAGTATCGTTAACAAGTGACAAATGCCTTGTAACAATGAGTGAAGATTCATGGTTATGGCATAGGCGTTTAGCACATGTTAATTTCGATTTACTGAATAAAGTAGTCTCAAAAGATCTAGTCCTAGGTCTCCCCAAAATAAAATTCACCAAGGATCATCTTTGTGATGCTTGTCAAAAAGGGAAGCAAACGAGGATCTCATTTAAATCCAAAAACATCATTTCAACAACGAGACCTCTCGAGCTTCTTCATATGGATTTATTTGGGCCATCTAGGATTAAAAGTTTAGGAGGAAACTATTACGGTTTCGTAATAGTGGACGACTTTTCTCGATTTTGTTGGACTATTTTCTTAGTAAGCAAGAGCGATACGTTCGCCGCCTTTGAAAGATTTGCTAAGCTTTCCCAAAATAAACTAAATACAAACATTGTTTCAATTAGAAGCGATCATGGGGGTGAGTTTGAAAATCACTTATTTGAAGAATATTGCGGTAACCATGGTATTGATCATAACTTCTCCGCTCCACGTACTCCTCAACAAAATGGGGTTGTGGAGCGTAAAAATCGAATTTTGGAAGAATTGGGAAGAACAATGATCAACGAAAGTGGCTTACCGAAATATTTTTGGGCCGACGCCATTAGTACGGCTTGTTATGTTCTGAATAGGGTGCTCATTCGCCCCATTCTAAACAAAACACCGTATGAACTTTTAAAAGGGCGGAAGCCAAATGTTTCTCACTTACATGTTTTTGGTTGCAAATGTTTTGTATTGAACAATGGAAAGGAAAACTTGGGAAAATTCGATTCCAAGGCTGACGAAGGTATCTTCCTCGGATACTCTCAATCTAGTAAAGCATATAGAATTTACAACAAACAATTACTTGCTGTAGAAGAGTCTGTACGTGTTACTTTTGATGAATCCAATCCGAGAAACGTCGGAAAGGGTAGTGTTTTTCATGGTGCAGGTACATCTACCGAAGACATACTCAAGGGTGGCGAGCCGGGGATTGATCAACCCGACATAGTCAAAATTGAGGAGGACAAAGATGTACACCATAAGGAAACCGAGGTAGCTCATCCGCCCTCAAACGATGATCTCCCTCAAGCTTGGAAGTCTTCCAAAGACCATTCAATCGACAACATTCTCAGAGATATCTCAAAGGGTGTAACAACTCGATCTAAGCTAAGTAATTTCTGTTATCACTTCGCTTTCGTTTCGCAGATGGAACCTAAAAACCCTAAAGAAGCCCTACTCGATGAACACTGGTTCTTATCAATGCAGGAGGAACTTAATCAGTTCACCAGAAATGAGGTTTGGGACCTTGTCCCTCCTCCGCGAGATCATCGAGTAATCGGCACCCGATGGGTGTTTAGGAACAAGCTGGACGAAAACGGGGTAATAACCCGTAATAAGGCGCGTTTAGTCGCGCAAGGGTATAACCAAGAGGAAGGCATCGACTATGAGGAAACTTATGCGCCGGTTGCCCGACTCGAGGCTATACGCCTTCTCCTTGCCTTCGCTTGTGCAAAGGACTTTAAGCTATTCCAAATGGATGTCAAGAGCGCATTCTTTAACGGTCACATAAATGAAGAGGTTTACGTCGCACAACCTCCGGGTTTCGAATCCCATGAGTATCCTGATCATGTTTATAAACTGAAAAGGGCTTTGTATAGCCTCAAACAAGCTCCTAGAGCTTGGTATGAGAGACTAAGCAAGTTCTTACTCGATCAAGGTTACTCAAGAGGAAAGGTTGACACAACCCTCTTCATTAAACGTCAAGGAAAGCACTTGATATTAGTGCAAATTTATGTAGATGATATCATTTTTGGGTTTACTAACATGAATCTTGTAAGAGAATTTTCAGACCTTATGCAGGGCGAATTCGAGATGAGTATGATGGGGGAGCTCACATACTTTCTCGGTTTGCAAATTAAACAGCTCAAAGAAGGAACTTTCGTGAGCCAGACAAAGTACTGTTTGGACCTTATCAAGAGGTTTGACATGGCAAAAGCTAAAGCCATAGACACCCCCATGCCTACTTGTACAAACTTACCGCCGAACGCATGTACCTCGTAGAAATCATGTCTCTGCTACAGCATCAAGGCATTGTCAAATTCTTGGAGTGCAATGCTAAATACAGCGAAGACTTAGTCCGGGTGTTCTACGCCGGCATTCATGATAAGTTTCGCGGGCACAAGTTTCATTCCAGAATCGGCACAACAAAGGTATCACTTAAGTCAAATGTCTGGAACCAGTATTTTGATATGTCATTAGATGATGCTGAAAATTCTCTAACTGAGGTAACTGACTCTCACCAAATAGAAGGTTACGAGTTTAAGAGTGCATTGAATGATATGCTGAAACGACCATACCCTGATCAGTTTGTGAACAGTTGTAACACCTCAAAATTTGCCCTCCTCTTGGGACTAGCTTAACATATTACATATCATTTTTTAGGTCATTAGGCATTGCATATTGCATATCATGTGGTTACATTGTGCAAGTCATTCTCCCAAGTCTTGTTCAGAAGATGAGGAAGTCAAAGTGCAAAGCTAGGGTTTTATTGATTGATCATTGGCCATCTGAGGATTGGGCTATGAATTAGGGTTTCATGATTCTCAAGGGATATTGGTCTTCATCTTGTTTGAAGTGATACATCATCATCATCATGGTTTGTTATCATCAGCAGAATCAAGTGTTGGATCAGGATTCCTTGAGATTAGGGTTTTGACCACTGGTCAACCCTAATCAGTTGCATTGGGCCAATCAGGGCATGATCAGGAGATGGGGTCTATGATGGCTATGGGGTTCATTATATGATTATATGGAGATTATTGAGGCTAGGGTTTCACCCTTGAGCCATTTCGGTTGGAGATTGGGGCTTAATTTGATCTATGCATTGCCAATTTCATCTGTCAGTTGAAAAAGTCAACTGTGGTCAACTGTACATGATCCGATGGATTTGGAGGTGAAAATGAGTTGGATACACTTCATTCATGTTGGAACAAGTGTTATTTGACTTTTCAAAGCTTAAGAATGGAGAAAATCAAGTCAGAACAGAAACTGCCAAAAATAGAAAGTGACTTGTAATTGAAGTTTCCAAAAATGGAAAGTTTTTGACCTCAAAACCACGTGTCCAAGGAAGCTTCAAATGGAAAATTGTTCAACATGAAAGTTGTAGATCTTGTTCTCACCTTTCCAAAATGTCCAAGAACTTGAAAATCCCATGTATGGTTGGAAAATTATGGCTCAGTGAATTTCAAAAATGACCCATAATCAGGAGGCCATAACTTCCACATGGATTGTCCAAATTGGATGTTCTTTATATGCACAAACTCCATTTGACATGTACTTTCATGGTGCATAATTGGATTTCTTCAAAAATGGTCAATGCAAAAAGTCAAATTTCAACTGGACAGTTAAATGGATCAGGGGCAAAATTGTCCAACTTGTGAAATAATTGGAATTTTTGAGTGGGGATTTTTGCAACACCTCACAAATGGTATTTGAAACTTGTTGGAATCATCATAACATGCCAAGGCTTCATGGTTTGGAAATTGGCCATTGAAATGAAATTGCAAAAATGGACAAAGTGCAATCACATAGTGAAAATGAGAAATACACAACCAATGAGAGTGAAACAAGTTGCAACAGCTCACACATGTCATTTAGAGAGTGTGTGAGCTGTCCATGAGGTGGCAATGAGCTGGCAAGGGAAATTCCAATTTTGCCCTTACTTGAAATTAACACTTATGCTAATCATTTCCAATTGGTTAATTAGTGTGATTAAGTGGTAATTAAGCTTGAGTATATAATCCTAATCATCATCTAATCATAACAGAAAATCACAATTCCCAAAATCACATCTCAAATTCTCCAAATTCTCTCAAAAACTCAAGAACTCATCAAGAGCAAATTGGATCGAAACTCTCTCATTTCTTCACCAAATCGTGTGATTTTTGTTGCTTCAATCTCTATTCACCTTCCTCTAGTACTGTTTTGGTAAATTGGATTGAGAAAAGCATCAAATCGTGACTGTACAAGTAAGGTCCATCAATGGTGAATTGAAGAATTCGTGCATTGGAAGCAACTTCAACCGAACCTGAGCACTGCATCCAACTTCTTGAAGCTTATTCCTCATCTGTTTTGGATTTTTACACGCAAAGGACACAAGAATCAACACTGCCATCTCACAAGGTGCAAAATTCGAACATCATGTTTTCTTAAATTATTATATGTGTTTGAAAGATCGTTGCATGTAGATCAACATGATATAGCTAGTTTTCGATTTGATGAACTGTAGATTGAGTTATCGTGTTTTTAAGCTTTGAATGTGAAACTTTAATTGATCGATCCGTGAGATGTGTTAGGAATTAGGTGAAATTAGTTACATATTTGAGATCCTGACATCGTGACCTTTCCAACGGTTATCCATTTGTGAGATTTGGTTGTGAAATGAGCAAAGTCGAAGCTGTCGTTGATGAACGTGTTAATACCGCGCGGTGAAGAAGATGAAGTCTGGGAATGTTTCCTGTTTGATTCACGTTTCAGGCCTTTTCCAAATTCAAAATGTGTTTACCGCGCCTGGGAAGAAAATTACAAAACTGCCATTGAAAACTTAATTAAATTAATTTAATTCCAAATAATTATTAAAAATTCATATAAACTTTAGAAAATTCATAAAAAATTCATAAAAAATCAGAAAAATATGTGGATTTTTGTGTTGACTTCCTAATTGACTGTAGAATTTTATTGACCTATTGATTGAAGTTGTGCATGGTGGAAATTTAGCTTGACCTAGGGTTATTTGGCATGTGTGCAATTTTGATACCTTTGGCCATTTTGATTGTGAAATCCTCATGCTTACAAATAAATGCTTGAAAATTTTTGTGGTAATTGTAGACTGGCTAATGTTTATTTACATGTAAATTCATGAATTTTGGATTCCTGGTGTTTGAGTTATGAATTTTGGAACCTAGGTGTGACAATTTGTGTCACACCTCATTATGTCAACTTGCTGGATTTATTTTCATGACCTAGGCTTGTTAGAATGATGTGAAATTTTGCATGGATGTTCATTAACATGTTAAGATGCTATGTGTATTTTTCTGGATTTTTCCATTGCATTTTCAAATTGATTGGTATTTTTCATCTCTGTTGGTCAAATGTGCAAGTTCATGTGATATATGTTGGTAGATCTTGTGTGAAATGCTCATATGGTATTGAATGAACATGAAATTTGGCTTGCTGGTTATAGACACATGATAGAACATGATGCTTTTGGTCCCAGTCATTTCTTTATTGTTTTCATTGACTTATGAATTTTTGAAGTGAATGCATGTGTTGATGTTGTGATTTGGAGCATGTAATTGTGTCTGTTTTTGTTGATTTTCATTGACATGGTTCCCTTTTCCCAAATGAGCTAAAATTTGACATGATAGACCTAGGATATGTCCTGTTTAGGTGTAATTTATTTGAGATTTTTTGGATTTGTTTTGATATGGATTTGAATGCAATAGTTCTGTTTGGGTGTTTGGTGTTCCATTTGAACTAGTTTGGATTGTTTTGTGCATAAAATGAACATGATGAATGATATGAACATGGGACTAATTGTGTTGGCTCTTGTTTGACATTAATTTGAGTTTGGTTAGAGATCCCTTGCTGTTTAGGAATTTTTCTTGCCTTTGGACCCTAGGCTTGGCCTAGTGGTCTAGTTTCTAACATTTGATTGATTTTTCAGGATGAAAAGGTGCAATGCTTATGGAGAATGATCCAAGTCAATTCAATTGATGTTGTTTGATGTTTGTACACTAACATAACTTTGTTTTGTAGGTTGTGAAGTTTGGGCTTGAGCTCATAGCTTGCCTTTGTTGTGCATTAGTTTGTATAGTCTGACTGATTAATACTTGCTGTTTATTTTTGCCTGTCTGAGTACTAACTATGTTTGACTGTTTCCAGGTACTTTTAGTTGCTCAGTTCCTTGTGAACTTTTGCTTTGCTTTGCTTAAGCAACTTGCATTGAGGTATAACTTCCTAACTTCATGTAGTCTGGAGACCCGGTCTGTTATTTGACCGGGCAAACTGTCTGAAGTCCTCCTTAAGAGGCAATGGTTGTGATTGTTTAAAATTGTGCCTAAGCAGGTAAAGTCCTTAATCAAGGCAATTGGTGGAAGGTAGGGATATGCAATCTATCCCCCACTATTCAGTTGAGTCTTCTCCTTGCTCCCATTACATGGTTGTAGCATTGAGATCACAAGCCCAAGATCTTGTGCAGTGCACATTGTGTCAGAGTCTCTGAGTATAGAAGGGTTCCCCCATTCTGGACCCATGCTCATTTGTCTGAAGCTCTCCCTGGTCAGGGATAAGAGCTGTGAGGTCTGATCCTCACTTCACCTTTCATCTGCTTCACCTTAGCCTCGTAATGGCAAGGTTAAGAGCAAACACAGCCCGTACAGATGACTTGCTGAGGCAGTCAAACCTATTGTGTGAGCCCCTTGTTTGGTTATAGTGCGTGCTATGTGGATATCTGTTTGAGATGCTTGTTCTCATTTGATGTATGCTTGAATTATTTTTGTATGCTTGTATGCTTGCTTCTTTCCTGGATAGGAGTAGTTTGCTTATGCAAGTAGGATAGAAAACTGAACTTAGGGTAACGATGCATGACAACACTAGGCTCGAGTCCAGCTCCCTAGTAGTGTGTCTTTCCCTGGTTTCTGGCTAGTAATTCAGTCCCTTTCGGGGGAACTACATCGCCCTGATCCTTGTTCCAGATGAGGTATGTAGGCAGGTGGTCGTGCGAGACCACTCCGGGCAACCTTTTTCTTTTTTGTGTGTGTTTACTTGTTATCTGACTGTGTGTTTTGGTTCGGATGCCGACGTAATTCCATCAAGTGGTTGTCGGGCTCCACGTTTGCCATCTGTTGGTGCGTTTTGTGTTGTTTGGCGTGCGTAAGCCGAACTACAGTGGCTCTGATTCTCGTTCCAGACGAGATATGTAGGCATAGGATGCGATGTCCTATCGAGCTCCCTTCTCTTAACCCCACCTGCGTTCCCTGTGTGTGTGTGTGATGTTTAGCAACCTTTTCTTTTCTTAGAACGTGGATCCCGTCGAGTACGACGGACGTGAGGGGTGCTAATACCTTCCCCTTGCGTAACCGACTCCCTTACCCTTTCTCTTTGGTCGCAAGACCATTTCCTTTCCAGGTTTCTCTGAGCGTTTCCTTTCCCTATCTTGGGATAAATAACGCGCAGTGGCGGCTCTGTGTTGTATTTTTATTTGAGTCCCGCCGGTTGATTTTTCGCAGGATGCGACAGCTGGAGACTCTGTTGGGGATTATCAGATGTAGACCTGTGCTGGTCCATCTTCCCTAAGCGAGTCCTTCCTAGCGTTTTAGGATTGGTTTGGGTTGCTTATTGTGTTTTATTTATTGCATTTATTATTCTAACCAGTGTGTATATATATTTGCATTAATGTCTGCATGCATCATACTATCATGTTGTTGCCGTCCTCTGTGCAGGTGGTTCCTCTGTTTGGGGTGGGTGTTCTGAGTGGGGCTAAAACCCAGGCCCGAGTATACACCTAGGATTAGTGTGGTCTCGCGTTCCTCATTTGCTTTATCAGCATATTGTTGCAACGTGACATACCACAATCCGGACGAGGCTCATTTGGTAGTGCTCATCTCTGTGGATATTCCGCTTTGTTTGAGTTACTCCATCTGAGTTATTGACTCTGGTGACCGATCGTTTCCCGGATTTTTGGTTTAGACGATCTCAGGAGAGCTACAATGGCACACCCGAAAGGGCAAACCCATTGAGTATCTCTGCCCGATTGTCGAGACTATTATCCGCCTTAGGATGACCTGTTTAGAATTTACCTGTGAGGGGAGGGTGATTCTTACCGATGCATGTTCAGATGGATTCAGATGGTGACTTTTGTTCTGTGGGTCCTATTTATAAGTCGGATTTATGGCTATTTATTGCCGAGACGCCGGAGTGCTGTCCGAGTTATTTATCAGTGGGGATCCGTTTATTTCAGGATTCCCCGGGCCGATTTTATCAGTGGGGATCCGTTTATTTCAGGATTCCCCGGGCCGTTTCAGATGGTTGTGGTTATCTGTTCAGTGGATCTCTGATGGTGATGATGATGATGGTGTATCTTGCAGTTCTGTTTATTTCGGAACCCTTGAGTTGGATTTGTGATTACATATTCCCTCAGATGGTTGTGATCAGTTCAAAGGTCAGAGGCTTCTGTACAGTTGATGATCAGATGACTTGGAGGATGGCACAGTGCATTGCATACATCTGCATCATTCTCATTTTGCATTCATCTGCATCAAACCTACGTCTAGCCATATGGGGAGTATTATTGATTGAGAATCTGGTTGAGAGACATCTTGGATTTCGGAATGCGGATGTCAAAATATTATCTGTCTCGATGAAACCAGGATCAAAAGACAGAAGCTTCCTCATATGGATAGACGTCGCATTCATGCATATTAACCTGTTTGCTGTTTTGCAGGAATCATTGCTCGCGCTCGTAGAGTTGTGCCTTTGCATTCAACCCGTCCTCACAGATACTTCACCAGACGCAATACTCCTCGACTGATGGATCTTCCCAATGCCGACATCCTTGAGTTGAAAGAGATGGTGAGGGATTTGGTCAGTGTTGTGCAAGGGCTTGCCTTGGGGCAGAAACCCATGGCCGAGAGATTAGAAAGGATTGAGGGCTGGATGATTAAGGAAAAAGTTCAGGGAAAGGCTCCGTCATCCGAGGTAACAAATCCCTCTGGCTCTGTGGGGAAGAAATCCCTTGGCAATGGTCAACTTGAGAAGGAAGTTGAATCAGGTGATGTGCAGACTAAAAGAGAATGCGGTAAGGATCGTTACCACCCTTATGCTGCCACCGTAACCATTCCTGTTGGTGATTCATCTGCACAACAGCGGCAATCACCATCTCAACAGAGGACACAAAGAGCTGGGGGCCCAGTGAGAAGAAGGACGGCAGATCGTCATTTCAATAAGCCGCCCGTGACTTACACCTCTCTGTTTAAGAGGTTGAGGGATCTTGGATTGGTGCAGCCGAGGATGTTGACTCTGTTAAAACCTGATCAGAGGTCTGCCGGTTACAATGAGAATGTCAGGTGCGAGTTCCATGCTGGGGCACCCGGACATCATGTTGAGGATTGCAAAGCTTTTTAGCATGTGGTCCAGGACTTGGTGGATTCTAAGACAATCAGCTTTGCACCGATGGCAGATGATAGTGTTAACCCCGTGCCAAGGCACGGTCCTGTAAAAGCAAAAATGATGTCGAAAGACAAGAAAGGGATAGAGGTGACTGAGAAGGATCAGTTAAGAATGCTCATGTCCGTGGTCCCAAAACGCCCGACGAAAAATGAAGCTTTCCCTCGTGTTGATGATTGTTGTGCAGCCATCGCTACAAAAGAGTGTGTAGTAATTGGGGAAACGGTCCAGAGAATGAGGAAAGCAGAAATGGGCGATGTGAGATGTAAAGCACCTAGTCTGGCAGTTGAAACCGTCAAGGTGGAAAAGGCCATTGGTGTTGAGAAAGAGAAAAAGCCGTCCATTTCTTCTTACAAACAGGCGGTGGAAGTGGTGAGAAATGGAGGGATCCCAGGCTGGGGACAGATCGTAGGCATTGTGGTAAAGGCGGATATGTTTGGGATTGGTTATCATCCAGGTCAAGACTCGTCTGAGCAGAACAGGGGACGTCGTCCGTCGTTCACCTTTGTCAGTGCCGGAATGCTAGATTCAGATCACGCCTATACGGTGGATGGAGAGACTGACAATGACTGGGAGATTGATCAATGGATAAAATCGTGCGTACCAGGAAGCTGGAAGGCCTAAGAAAGATCATCACTGTTACTCATTCGGAAGAGTAATGATTTCTGTTTTGATTTTATCTGCATGAAAGCCATACGTGTTGCCCGACACGTAATGGTCCATTGTAAGGGCCACCTCATGTTTAAATTTGCATTTTCTGCATCATTAATAAATGGATGTTTTTCAGTCAAAAAGCGGTGTTCCCTGTTTTTCATTTATTTTTGCAGTTTTAAAAACAAATAAAAATGGCAATGTTTGTTTTCATTTTTCCTTTTTGATTTGTCTCGTTCCGAATTCAAAAATAATTCTCCGGATCTCGTTGATAACAATTTGGTTACCCCTCATATGACTTCGACAATCCGAGCAATCAGGCTGAAGAAGAAGGCGAAGAAGATTGTGATTTGCTGGAAATTAGCCAGGTTGTTGAAACAAGAGGAGAAGGTGATTCAGCCGCATGCGGAGCGGATTAAGATCGTTATTCTAAGCGCCGCCGAGGTCAGGAAGGAAAATAGGAAAATTAGAGCCGCTTCAGAGGCGAGTTGAGGGCAGAATGATAGCCCTGTTGAAAGAGCATGTGGATACCTTCGCCTGGTCATGTCAGGATATGCCAGGGTCGGATACCGATGTTGTTGCTCACAAGCT
This sequence comes from Lathyrus oleraceus, assembly GCF_024323335.1. Taxonomy (NCBI): domain Eukaryota; kingdom Viridiplantae; phylum Streptophyta; class Magnoliopsida; order Fabales; family Fabaceae; genus Lathyrus; species Lathyrus oleraceus. The sequence continues at coordinate 253,016,195 of NC_066585.1, read as the reverse complement.
ACCATGGAGAGAAGACAGTCCTCTGGAGAAGCAGAACGCCAGTGCCTGTATCAGAGAGCCATGGTGACTTTGTTCTATGATGTGATTCATCATGAGATTGAATGCTATGCTATGACATGATAGCAAAGTCCCAGACAGAGGTGGGGCATCTGGCAGACTGGGGCAAGTCGGTTGACTGGTGGAGATAATTCAGACTGAGGTTGAATTCAAGTAAGTGCACTATCAGAGTGCGATCCGGTAAGATGTTGGGGTTCATTGTAAGGGAGGAATCGAGGTTCATCCTGCTAAAAAAAAATGCCTGAACCGGGAACAGAAAAAGAGGTTCGTGGTCTTAGGTGAATTGAGCTACCTGTCATGGTTCACATCTTATCTAACAGCCACGTGGCAACCCATTAAAAAAAAAAAAGAAGAAAAAAAAAGAGATCAAACGGTCAGGTGAAATAATGATTGCCAAGGGGCAGTGAAAAATAAATAAAAGGATAAGTTGCAGGAACCTCTGATTCCGATGTCTCCTGTGGAAGGAGCAATTGTTAATCTGTGCTTGACGGCCTTCGAGGGGTCTACGAGGTGTATTGGGTCAGCATGACGCGTCTTGTCGAAAAGAGCATGCAATTTACCTTAGCAAAAAGTTTACCGACTGTGAAACAATACATTCACTGTTCGAGAAAACTTGCTGTACTTTGGCATAGGCTGCTCGTCGACTGAGACAGTGTATGCAGGTTCATAACACTTTGTGGATTTCCAAGATGGATCCGATCAAGTATGGGTGTGAGAATCCAGCATTGACCGGACGGGTTGCGAGGTGGCAAATGATTTTGATTGAATACGATATTCGATACCCTCTCAGAAAGCGATCAAGGGGTGTATTGTATGATTACATCTCTCCGCAACCCATTGAGGATTATCAACCGATGAAGTTTGAGTTCCCTGATGAGGACATCTCGCGGTGCTCCAATCGAAAGATTGAGAGTGACCGATCCCGGAGGAGGGGCCTGACCCTGAATCCGAACGGATTCTGATGTCTGATGGGGAGGTTAAGGTTAAGGTGGATGAGCTTTTGTTGCCCGGATAACGTTTGAATGCACCGACGGTGTGATTGTGCAGAAAATGGTGGTAACCTACAGAGACTGGCATGAGATGCTGCCGTTTGCGTTGCATGGGTATCGAACGTCGGTACGCGTTTACTGGGGCAACTCCTTTCTCGTTGGTATATGGAATGGAGGCTGTGTTACCTGTTGAGGTTCAGATTCCCTCTTTGAGAGTCCTGATGGACGTGAAGTTGCAAGAGGCTGAATGGGTAAGAACCCGGTATGAAGAGTTGAGCCTGATAGAGGAAAAAAGGCTAGCGGCCATCTGTCATGGGCAGTTATACCAGCAGCGGATGAAGCGTGCTTTTGACAGAAAGGTACGACCTCGGGTATATCACGTAGGTGATATGGTGCTGAAAAGGATCCTTCCTCCTCAAAACGATCGTAGGGGCAAATGGACACCAAATTATGAAGGTCCATTCGTGGTCAAGAAGGTTTTCTCCGACAAGAGCCTTGTTGTTAACGACCATGGATGGCGAGGATTTTCCATCCCCTGTGAATGCAGACGCAGTTAAAAAATACTTCGTATAAGAGACCCGCTGGACGAAAAGAAGAAAATAGTCCAGGCAAAAATGGGCATCCCGGCGAACCAAAACAGCAAGAAAGGTTCGGGCAAAAATTAGGGATAAAATGAAAAAATGTACACCCGGCAAGTCGAAAACCTGAAAAGGCGACTTGGGCAAAAATGGGTATCCCGGTGGACTGAAAACCCGAAAGGGCGGTCCAGGCAAAAGAGGGATTGAAACGAATAACTGCGTCTGGCATGATCGTTTGCGCTTTGGTTAAAGCATCATGGATAATACCCGGTAGGGATCAGTCGGAATCGTCTTGTTCAGAAGGCAGAAAGCATGGAGAGTCTGAGGACATATGGGGTGTAACCGAGTTGGAACTCGATGAGATCACGGGTTTCACATTGCCATTAGGATAGATTTTTCCTTTTGTGCGCAATTACCTCTTTTCAGGAATTGCTTCCTTTGTATTGCTCATTTGAGCCACACACTTTTCTAATCAATAAAATGCATATTCAGTCAAATAATTTTGTTTTTGTTTTTCATAACCGCTTTGATTGCAAAAACATCCAGATATTTTTGATAAAGAATCTTGCATTTTAAGACATACAGGTCCCTTCCAATGCATGCTTATAAGATTGAAACTGGAAATCTTATTTGGAAGGTTGAGTGACCCAAGTGTTGAAATCTTGACACGCCTGGGGCACGGTTTTATCTGACGATCTGTTTTGCAGGAACTGTTAGATATTTTCACTCACTTGCAGGTTGTGATGTGGAAGCTTTGTAATAGATCCCCAGAGAGTTCGCTCTGGAACGAATGAATTTGGAGGGACGATGCTGAGGACGTTGAGACGTACGGCGATCCTTGATGATAATCAAGAAGACTCTTCAAAGTCGGAAGACTGGAAAGTTTGTAGAAATTCCCCGTAGAGTCTGATCAGGGACGAGTAAGTTGGAAGACGATGAAGAGACGACGAGAGACGTCCGACGACCTTTGGAATTAATCAAGAAGACTCTTCAAAGTCGGAAGACTGGAAAGTTTGTAGAAATTCCCCGTAGAGTCTGATCAGGGACGAGTAAGTTGGAAGACGATGAAGAGACGACGAGAGACGTCCGACGACCTTTGGAATTAATCAAGAAGACTCTTCAAAGTCGGAAAATTGAGATTTCTATATGATTCCCGGGAATACGTTTCTCGTCGAGCGCCGAGCGATTGGGAGTACAAGATGATGGAGCAGAAAAGGTCTAGACGAGTCTGGGAGTTCTCAAAAGTGGAAAGCTGATACGAGATTGGGGGGTAGATACCGTGGTTCGACGAGTCGACGGGTGTTCTGTACCAACTTTTCTCATTTTTCCAGCTAAGTCCCCAAGCAGAATCATGGGACTAGCTAGCTCCCCAGCGGATCCAAGGTCTGTAACTTCTCCAGCCGAGTCAGGATGGTTATTCCCGGCAGGTTTACAACGGTGTTTCCTCAGCAGCCAGGCCAGAAGGTTGCTATTCCCCGAGTGGAGCGGGTTTCAATGAAATATATCTCCAGCAGTGTTCATCCTACCAGTGGATTGGACAAGTTCCCGTAGCGGACGAATTTTTGCATCCCCAGCTGAGTTGATTCTACCTATGGGTTGCATGGGTTGTTCCCAGCGGAGTAGCATTCGCTTCCCTAGCAGGGTCAGGATGGTTATCCCCAGCAGGTGTCAGACCGATGCTTCCCCAGTTGCCAGACCTGGAGGTGGCTGTTTCCCAGCAGAGTATCTGTGAGCATTTCCCCCAGTGAAGTCGTCAGGTATCTGTGAGGGTTTCCCGGAGCAGAGTCAGGATTGATATCCCCAGCAAGTCAAAAACTGTTGTATCCCCACAGGGTGTTGGTGGTGCTTATCCCCAGCGGTTTCCCGAGCGGATTGGGTGCAAAGGAGGTTCTTCCCCAGCAAGGGTGGCCTTTTCCCAACAGCAGTGCTATTCCCCAGCAGGGTGGAGTTGGAGCAATGGCGAGTTCCTCAGCAGAGTGTCTCGTGCTTCCCAGAAGAGTCCCTTGAGGGGGATATTTTTTATGCATTCATCATGTAAATAAGCATAGCATATTGCATAGAAAAAATAATAAATTGCGTAGCATTTCCATAATTATGGAGCATTACGCAGAAAAAGTCATGCATCATTGCAAGCATAAGCTAGTCTCAAGCTGTGGTTATTGTTTGAGAGGTGGTTTCGATAGAAGTTGGAAGATGTTACTCTGATGGGTTCAGCATCACGACGTCAGATCAACAATGTTCCCCCAGTAGTGCGATATTGGAGGAAATGTTTCCGTCGGACAGAGATGGAAATAAAATCAAAGGACGTTACGCGATCAGCGCGATTCAAGCCGTGGTTACCGCTTGAGGATTGGTTTTGCCAGACAGTGAAGACGATACTCCGAGGAGTTCAGCAGCGGGATTTTGGAGCAGCAGTATTTCCCAGTCATCAGTAAGTGTCTGGTCGAGTTTTCTTTGATGTCCTGTAAAACATCATCGTTCGATGTCCAGTCAACGTCAAGTTATTTCCCAGTCATTGTTTAATGTCTGGTCGATCATTTTTGATGCCTGTCAACATCATTGTTTGATGCCTGTAAACATCCTTATTTGATGCCTGTCCACATCATTGTTCGATGTCCTGTCAACATCATTGTTAGATGCCTGTAAACATCCTTATTTGATGCCTGTAAACATCATAGTTCGATGTCCTGTCAACATCATTGTTCGATGTCCTGTCAACATCATTGTTTGATGCCTGTAAACATCATTGTCCGATGCCTGTAAACATCGAGTTTTCTCCCAGTCATTGTTTAATGTTTGGTCGAGTTTTCTTTGGTGTCCTGTAAAACATCATCGTTCGATGTCCAGTAAACATCGAGTTTCTTCCCGGTCATCAGTCAGTGTCTAGTTGAAGATGTACCCTTTGATATGTCGCCATCAGAGTAATGATTGGTGTTATTTCCGACGATTGCCAGCGGAGTTATCACAAGGAAAGAAGATTTCGGGGTTCAAATACGGTGATTTGAGGATCATTTGCGCGAAAGAAAATTCGAGGTTCAAGAAAAGCATAAAAAAGGAAAGAAATGATAAATCCCCAGCGGATATGTGGTGATCAGGCCATGGTTATCCCTGCGTTACCATTTATTTTGGTATCCAGGTCGACAGTGTTGTTTCGGTATTCAAGCCGACTTTCTCCGTTCCAGACGGATTTTTCTTCAAGATGGTGTTCTTCGCCGATTCTGACAGGCGTTGTTAATTATTATCCCATCAGAGTGCAAATTGTTCGTTTGTTCTTGGTATTCAATCACTCTTCATCCTGATCATCTGAAAGCCGAGGCTAGCTTAACATATTTACATATCATTTTTATCATTTTTGCCCTCCTCTTGGGACTAGCTTAACATATTACATATCATTTTTTAGGTCATTAGGCATTGCATATTGCATATCATGTGGTTACATTGTGCAAGTCATTCTCCCAAGTCTTGTTCAGAAGATGAGGAAGTCAAAGTGCAAAGCTAGGGTTTTATTGATTGATCATTGGCCATCTGAGGATTGGGCTATGAATTAGGGTTTCATGATTCTCAAGGGATATTGGTCTTCATCTTGTTTGAAGTGATACATCATCATCATCATGGTTTGTTATCATCAGCAGAATCAAGTGTTGGATCAGGATTCCTTGAGATTAGGGTTTTGACCACTGGTCAACCCTAATCAGTTGCATTGGGCCAATCAGGGCATGATCAGGAGATGGGGTCTATGATGGCTATGGGGTTCATTATATGATTATATGGAGATTATTGAGGCTAGGGTTTCACCCTTGAGCCATTTCGGTTGGAGATTGGGGCTTAATTTGATCTATGCATTGCCAATTTCATCTGTCAGTTGAAAAAGTCAACTGTGGTCAACTGTACATGATCCGATGGATTTGGAGGTGAAAATGAGTTGGATACACTTCATTCATGTTGGAACAAGTGTTATTTGACTTTTCAAAGCTTAAGAATGGAGAAAATCAAGTCAGAACAGAAACTGCCAAAAATAGAAAGTGACTTGTAATTGAAGTTTCCAAAAATGGAAAGTTTTTGACCTCAAAACCATGTGTCCAAGGAAGCTTCAAATGGAAAATTGTTCAACATGAAAGTTGTAGATCTTGTTCTCACCTTTCCAAAATGTCCAAGAACTTGAAAATCCCATGTATGGTTGGAAAATTATGGCTCAGTGAATTTCAAAAATGACCCATAATCAGGAGGCCATAACTTCCACATGGATTGTCCAAATTGGATGTTCTTTATATGCACAAACTCCATTTGACATGTACTTTCATGGTGCATAATTGGATTTCTTCAAAAATGGTCAATGCAAAAAGTCAAATTTCAACTGGACAGTTAAATGGATCAGGGGCAAAATTGTCCAACTTGTGAAATAATTGGAATTTTTGAGTGGGGATTTTTGCAACACCTCACAAATGGTATTTGAAACTTGTTGGAATCATCATAACATGCCAAGGCTTCATGGTTTGGAAATTGGCCATTGAAATGAAATTGCAAAAATGGACAAAGTGCAATCACATAGTGAAAATGAGAAATACACAACCAATGAGAGTGAAACAAGTTGCAACAGCTCACACATGTCATTTAGAGAGTGTGTGAGCTGTCCATGAGGTGGCAATGAGCTGGCAAGGGAAATTCCAATTTTGCCCTTACTTGAAATTAACACTTATGCTAATCATTTCCAATTGGTTAATTAGTGTGATTAAGTGGTAATTAAGCTTGAGTATATAATCCTAATCATCATCTAATCATAACAGAAAATCACAATTCCCAAAATCACATCTCAAATTCTCCAAATTCTCTCAAAAACTCAAGAACTCATCAAGAGCAAATTGGATCGAAACTCTCTCATTTCTTCACCAAATCGTGTGATTTTTGTTGCTTCAATCTCTATTCACCTTCCTCTAGTACTGTTTTGGTAAATTGGATTGAGAAAAGCATCAAATCGTGACTGTACAAGTAAGGTCCATCAATGGTGAATTGAAGAATTCGTGCATTGGAAGCAACTTCAACCGAACCTGAGCACTGCATCCAACTTCTTGAAGCTTATTCCTCATCTGTTTTGGATTTTTACACGCAAAGGACACAAGAATCAACACTGCCATCTCACAAGGTGCAAAATTCGAACATCATGTTTTCTTAAATTATTATATGTGTTTGAAAGATCGTTGCATGTAGATCAACATGATATAGCTAGTTTTCGATTTGATGAACTGTAGATTGAGTTATCGTGTTTTTAAGCTTTGAATGTGAAACTTTAATTGATCGATCCGTGAGATGTGTTAGGAATTAGGTGAAATTAGTTACATATTTGAGATCCTGACATCGTGACCTTTCCAACGGTTATCCATTTGTGAGATTTGGTTGTGAAATGAGCAAAGTCGAAGCTGTCGTTGATGAACGTGTTAATACCGCGCGGTGAAGAAGATGAAGTCTGGGAATGTTTCCTGTTTGATTCACGTTTCAGGCCTTTTCCAAATTCAAAATGTGTTTACCGCGCCTGGGAAGAAAATTACAAAACTGCCATTGAAAACTTAATTAAATTAATTTAATTCCAAATAATTATTAAAAATTCATATAAACTTTAGAAAATTCATAAAAAATTCATAAAAAATCAGAAAAATATGTGGATTTTTGTGTTGACTTCCTAATTGACTGTAGAATTTTATTGACCTATTGATTGAAGTTGTGCATGGTGGAAATTTAGCTTGACCTAGGGTTATTTGGCATGTGTGCAATTTTGATACCTTTGGCCATTTTGATTGTGAAATCCTCATGCTTACAAATAAATGCTTGAAAATTTTTGTGGTAATTGTAGACTGGCTAATGTTTATTTACATGTAAATTTCATGAATTTTGGATTTCTGGTGTTTGAGTTATGAATTTTGGAACCTAGGTGTGACAATTTGTGTCACACCTCATTATGTCAACTTGCTGGATTTATTTTCATGACCTAGGCTTGTTAGAATGATGTGAAATTTTGCATGGATGTTCATTAACATGATAAGATGCTATGTGTATTTTTCTGGATTTTTTCATTGCATTTTCAAATTGATTGGTATTTTTCATCTCTGTTGGTCAAATGTGCAAGTTCATGTGATATATGTTGGTAGATCTTGTGTGAAATGCTCATATGGTATTGAATGAACATGAAATTTGGCTTGCTGGTTATAGACACATGATAGAACATGATGCTTTTGGTCCCAGTCATTTCTTTATTGTTTTCATTGACTTATGAATTTTTGAAGTGAATGCATGTGTTGATGTTGTGATTTGGAGCATGTAATTGTGTCTGTTTTTGTTGATTTTCATTGACATGGTTCCCTTTTCCCAAATGAGCTAAAATTTGACATGATAGACCTAGGATATGTCCTGTTTAGGTGTAATTTATTTGAGATTTTTTGGATTTGTTTTGATATGGATTTGAATGCAATAGTTCTGTTTGGATGTTTGGTGTTCCATTTGAACTAGTTTGGATTGTTTTGTGCATAAAATGAACATGATGAATGATATGAACATGGGACTAATTGTGTTGGCTCTTGTTTGACATTAATTTGAGTTTGGTTAGAGATCCCTTGCTGTTTAGGAATTTTTCTTGCCTTTGGACCCTAGGCTTGGCCTAGTGGTCTAGTTTCTAACATTTGATTGATTTTTCAGGATGAAAAGGTGCAATGCTTATGGAGAATGATCCAAGTCAATTCAATTGATGTTGTTTGATGTTTGTACACTAACATAACTTTGTTTTGTAGGTTGTGAAGTTTGGGCTTGAGCTCATAGCTTGCCTTTGTTGTGCATTAGTTTGTATAGTCTGACTGATTAATACTTGCTGTTTATTTTTGCTTGTCTGAGTACTAACTGTGTTTGACTGTTTCCAGGTACTTTTAGTTGCTCAGTTCCTTGTGAACTTTTGCTTTGCTTTGCTTAAGCAACTTGCATTGAGGTATAACTTCCTAACTTCATGTAGTCTGGAGACCCGGTCTGTTATTTGACCGGGCAAACTGTCTGAAGTCCTCCTTAAGAGGCAATGGTTGTGATTGTTTAAAATTGTGCCTAAGCAGGTAAAGTCCTTAATCAAGGCAATTGGTGGAAGGTAGGGATATGCAATCTATCCCCCACTATTCAGTTGAGTCTTCTCCTTGCTCCCATTACATGGTTGTAGCATTGAGATCACAAGCCCAAGATCTTGTGCAGTGCACATTGTGTCAGAGTCTCTGAGTATAGAAGGGTTCCCCCATTCTGGACCCATGCTCATTTGTCTGAAGCTCTCCCTGGTCAGGGATAAGAGCTGTGAGGTCTGATCCTCACTTCACCTTTCATCTGCTTCACCTTAGCCTCGTAATGGCAAGGTTAAGAGCAAACACAGCCCGTACAGATGACTTGCTGAGGCAGTCAAACCTATTGTGTGAGCCCCTTGTTTGGTTATAGTGCGTGCTATGTGGATATCTGTTTGAGATGCTTGTTCTCATTTGATGTATGCTTGAATTATTTTTGTATGCTTGTATGCTTGCTTCTTTCCTGGATAGGAGTAGTTTGCTTATGCAAGTAGGATAGAAAACTGAACTTAGGGTAACGATGCATGACAACACTAGGCTCGAGTCCAGCTCCCTAGTAGTGTGTCTTTCCCTGGTTTCTGGCTAGTAATTCAGTCCCTTTCGGGGGAACTACATCGCCCTGATCCTTGTTCCAGACGAGGTATGTAGGCAGGTGGTCGTGCGAGACCACTCCGGGCAACCTTTTTCTTTTTTGTGTGTGTTTACTTGTTATCTGACTGTGTGTTTTGGTTCGGATGCCGACGTAATTCTATCAAGTGGTTGTCGGGCTCCACGTTTGCCATCTGTTGGTGCGTTTTGTGTTGTTTGGCGTGCGTAAGCCGAACTACAGTGGCTCTGATTCTCGTTCCAGACGAGATATGTAGGCATAGGATGCGATGTCCTATCGAGCTCCCTTCTCTTAACCCCACCTGCGTTCCCTGTGTGTGTGTGTGATGTTTAGCAACCTTTTCTTTTCTTAGAACGTGGATCCCGTCGAGTACGACGGACGTGAGGGGTGCTAATACCTTCCCCTTGCGTAACCGACTCCCTTACCCTTTCTCTTTGGTCGCAAGACCATTTCCTTTCCAGGTTTCTCTGAGCGTTTCCTTTCCCTATCTTGGGATAAATAACGCGCAGTGGCGGCTCTGTGTTGTATTTTTATTTGAGTCCCGCCGGTTGATTTTTCGCAGGATGCGACAACAGTGACGCGTTCCCACGAACTGTCACTGCCGGCAAGCTGAAAGCCGGAGAACGGATTCTTCAGTGGATTGTCTCACGCATCCTGCGACCAAAGAAGGGCGGTCTCTCCCGAGTTGAACAGGCTGAGGTTCATCTCATTTACATTCTGAAAAATAAGAAGAAAATCAACTGGCCCTACTACATTGCCAGTAGGATGTTCAGTCTACGTGATTCCGGACGAGGAACGGCTCTTGCCTACGGATCCTTCATTCAAGAAATCCTTACTGCAGCCGATGTCAATCATCCGTCCTTCTCGTACACTTCCATCTCATCTGACATAGAGTTCAGCCCAAAAACTCTGTCTATGATGGGATATTTTTGGTGCAATGAGCGGAGAACGTATAAGTTTGTTCGAAGAGGAAACGTTCTGGCACCTGTTGCAGCAGATGATGACAGTGATGAAAGTGAAGAAGAAGAAGATGAAGAGGAAAATGAAGAAGAGGATGCAGGGCAAGCCTTTGATCACCATGGTGGAGATAATAGTCCTCCACGTGTTGACACTCACGACTACTCCGACTCCGCTTGGGTTCAGCAGTCACACTCAACTGATGAAGATGTTCCCGTCTGGGGTGGCTGGGGTGAATGGCAACATACGGGCTGGTCAACTCAACGTCAATTCTACCAGCCGTATCACCAGGACAATGAAGAATCTCCTCCGTCTCCTCCACAGCACGCAAACTCTTCAGAATTGTTGGATATGATGCGAAACATGCAGCTAGCTCAACAATCCTTCATGCAAACCCAGGATGAGCGCTTTGCTCATATTAACGAGCAACTTCAAGCCCAAAATGAGCGTCTCGACACCTTCTCTACAAGCATGAATGACCGGTATGCAGACTTTTCGGCATCATTTGAACGTCAAGAACGGTCGATCGACGAGAGTCTCAAGCATCTGAACGGTGTTACCGAATACCTATCATCTCTGGCTGATCCCTACAAAAACCCGGGCATTTGTTACCATCCAGGACACCGCCATTAGGACATAGACATTCACATGCACTTTGTAGTTTGATTGTTATTTTGGATGTATTCAGTTCTCTGTTTTACTTGTTTATCTTCATGTGTTGTTCTTAATTAACGACTATTGCTCAGAAATGATATTGGTGTGATATTATTATCTGTTTGTGTTATTTCCTGTGAAATTTCCTTGTTATGTTGTTTAATCATTATGTGTCTCTTTTTGATGTTGTCAAAGGGGGAGAAAAGTGTACAAAGCAGGCATAGTGTACAAAGCAGGCATGTCCACAACTAACAGTCGCTGTCTGCAGATAGCCTTAGATTACAAAAGAAAGGGGGAGTGTGCAAAATGTTTCAATACCGCATGCTGTTTGTCTCGTTGGTTTATACAGGTTGTCATCATCAAAAAGGGGGAGTATGTAAAGGCAAAGAGTCAGACAACATACGATCGCTAGTTTCAATGATGACAAATGACCACCATGCACGTCTACAAACAAATGCAACATATTACCTATCATATCCTTTCCTATGCTTATCTAAATATGTTATAATTCTTAAAAACATATGTGGACAAAGTGTGATCATGACGAAATGCATGAAAATCACAAAACACAAATTTTTGCAGATTTGAAGACTTTGAGTCGACCATAAGGGTCGGCGCATAGCTCACGGGTCAGCGCATAGTTCAGACAAATTGGAGATTGGTCAGCGCATGCGTGTTTGAGTCGACCATAAGGGTCGGCGCATAGCTCACAGGTCAGCGCATAAAACCCTTGAGTCGACCACAGGTCGGCGCATGGCATAGTGATGCTATCCATAGGTCTGCGCATGAAACCTTTGTGTCGACCATAGGGGTGGGCGCATTACCCACGGCTCAGCGCACGCCGACCTATGGTCGACCGCTCGTGCGTAAACTCAGTTTTCTGAGTACTTTCCACTGTTTGAAAAGCTGTTATTTTTGGTTGGTTTGCTAGTTACTATAAATAGAAGTCAAAACACTTTTATCAACTAACATTTGTCAAATTGAATTCAAGTGTTCAAGGAAACAAGAAAGAGTGAAAAAGGTGTCCAAGATTCATCATCTTCATCTTCAACATCTCACAACACATCAACTACACACAACCATTTTTGATGTGCTTCGTGTTCGGTTAAAGGTGATAAGGTTCGAAGCTGTGATTGGAGAATCCGGTTCGGGTTGAAGCTTGTGGCAGGTTCTTTCTTGAATAAAACCATTAGGGTTTTGTCCTCCAATACCAGGTTTGTGTTTGGGGGTTTTTGGACGAATTGCTTCATTAATATTCAGCTGAGCGAAGGTGATTGAGAAGAGGAAGTCTTCATCAGTCTAGTAGCGGATTCGGTGATATTGAAGTGAAGGATTCGGGTTCGATTCGTTGTGTTTGAGATCAGTCGGGCCGAGGGTTTGAAGAACGGAAGATTCTTCAACAAAGGGGTTGGAATCGGAGGTCTAGCAACAACGATCGAAGGTCTTGATTCATCTTGAATCAAGGAGCAAGGATAGGAAGCATCATTCAACACATTGGAAGTTCTGTTGTTTACTTGCTTTGCAATCCTTGTATAAACGGTTAAATTTCACAGGTGATATCTAATTAATCATCTCAATTCTAATTCTAGAATTGAGGGCAGACGTACCCCGAAGCGAGGACGGCGGGGGAACCGCCTCATTAAATCTCTGTCTTCTTTAATTTTCTGCATAAGTGTTTTTCAGCTTAAAAATTAAGTGATTTTAGTTTAAGCAATTTTACCAAACATTGATATAAGTTGAGTAAGAGATTAAAACTCCTGTTTGAATAACAAAGTACAATAGTATATTGTACTAGGTCAATTTGAATTACTTACTCAACTCAAATATCACTTGGAGTGTTTATGCACACCAAGTGTTTGTTAATTTGCATAAGCCAAAGTTGTCTTAAGTTTGCATCCAGTTTAATTCGGTACTTTGGATCATAGGAACTAGGCTTGCTAGTAAGTGAAACATATCATTGATTGTGCAAATATTGTAGTGATTTGTATTTCACTTTATCTTTAATCCATTCGCTTAACGCATATCCGGTTTTCCAATAACGGTTCGTTTTAGACTAAAATTTTCCTCGGCAGCTTCCGCACTTAAAATAAATTTTCAAAACCAATTTTCTTTTAAATTGGTAGCGCCGACTCAAGTTTTTAATTGGGATCTATTCAACCCCCCCTTTCTAGATCCGTGCCATAGTCTAACACCCTTTACTCTTCATGGCCCATTTTCCTTTCGATCTTTTGTCCTTCTCGTTGAAGCGGGCTTGCAAAATGATCTCCGCCTTTGCCTTATCAGAATTTCTCTCATCCATCATTTTCTCATGGGCCTCAAGAGAGATTTGCAGCCCCTCTTTGTTCATCATTGCAAGATCCTTCGATTCCTCAATCGTCACAACTACATTGTCAAATCTTGGTCTTAAAGACATCATGATTTTCGCAACAACATACTGCTACGTAAATGTTTCTCCGCATGCATTGACCTGATTCACCGACCGAGTGATTCTCGTTGTGAAATTGTTGATTTTCTCCTCTTCTTCCATTTGAATAAATTTGAGCTGACGCTTGTGAGTTTGTAACCTCCCCACCTTCACCCTGTCATCCCCTGCATATGTTTTCTCTAAGATCTCCCACGCTTGCTTTGACGATTTATAATCACCAACTTTCTCAAAGTTATCACCATTAACACATTGATAGATAAAAATAACACTTTGAAATCTTTCTTCTTCTCTTCCTTATGTGTTGCTTGTTGTGCATCGGTTACACTCGCGTCAAGAGGAGTAACCTCATTCTTGATCACTTCAAGAACATCTTAGCAACCAAACAACACCTTCATTTGCATGCACCATTTATCATAATTCTTTGCATCAAGGATATGTAGGTGTACAGGGATTCTTTCATTGGAAACATAATTTATGTTGCACACTTGGTATTTGTGGATCAGAGCCAGACTCTTGATGTCAAATGTTGAAACTTTGAACCACAAGATTGGTTAACAATGATGGAGAGAATTAAAATATGGAGAGTGAAAGAGGAAAATTGAGGGAGAGAGAGAGAGAGAGAGAGAGAGAGAGAGAGAGAGAGAGAGAGAGAGAATTGACGGTGAGAATGAATATTGCATTAGCCTAGGATGAGAATGCATCCTATACATTTATACAAAAGTTACATTATGATTGGGAACCAAAACAACCAAATGAAATAAAAGAAAAGTATAAAAATCAGGCTCGTAATCGATTACACCATTTGGTTAACCGGTTACGGCTGACATGAATTAAATTCTCATTCAGTGGTAATCGGTGAACACCACAGGTTAACCGGTTACAACTGCAAAATCTTCACTTTTCAGCTACTTGGAAGTGCTACTAACCTTACTATAACCTATTACAACCCCGTGTCAACTGGTTACAACACTTGAATTACTTGAGATACATTCAACAAATTTTATATTTAAAAATATGATGTGACAGAAATGTGTAATCTAGTGCCACATAGACAATGTCACGTCCACATACACAATTGGAGTGTTGGAGGAGTTTTTTTTACTAGGAAGAATTGAATATTATATGACTTCTTTTTAGAGTAACACCTTTATGAGAGACACACCATATATTCACCAAAAACCTTAAGGTGATAGGAGAGGGAATTCTCTCACTTATAAATGCCGAAGTCTCCACATTTCCAACCAATATGGGACACTACACACACTTGCTACATTATCAATATTCTCCCTCAAATGTGAGTACACAATGCTCTCCCTCAAGTGGAAGTTCTTATTACTTCCACAAACTCTTTTACCGCACAAAACGTTTTTTACTCACCACCCTTGTGGCGCCGTTGACTTTTTGATACAAGTAAGTCGGTCCATTTCTCGAACCAAAGGCTCGTGATACAATGTCATGGGAGAGTTTTTCACTATGGAACATTGGACATTGGTGGACTTCTTTTTAGAGCAACACCTTTATGAAAGACACATCACGTATTCATCCAAAATTTTAAAATGATAGATGAGTGAATTCTTTTACTTATAAATATTAATGTCTCCACATTTTCAACTAATGTGCAATTATTATCCACACTATTTATATTTACTCCATTCTCAACACAAGGAGCTTAAAAAATTAAAAATGGAGACAAATTGCTGAAGTTTTTTTCAAAGAGAATTAAATTTTTTAAAAATTAAAAGAGAAGAATTTGAAAATACATTTAAAACTTTTTATTTTTAAAACTCATCATTTAAGAAATCAACCACTATAAATATCAAACAAAAAGAATTGTTAAAATTTAAATCTAAAATCTTAAAATATAAACACACTTTCAGATCTCAAACTTTTATCAAAATATCAATACCTACGTCAATATTTAAATTAATTATTTTGGGCCAATTTATTATAGTTTTATTTTTTTGTGAAATTATTATTTCAAAATACAAATAAATTTATCTTATTTGTTGCAACATTTGTTTAAATAGTAATCTAAAGATTATTTTAAATAAGATGTTGTCGGTGATCCTAAGTTTCTCTGCAATTTGCAAATAAAATAAACACATATTAAACTACGTGATTTTGAAAGAAAAATAAAAACTTGTGATATATTTAATTTCCTAATCTACAAAAATCAAATTGGCTTAGATCATCAAATAATCCCAAATCATGTTTCCTACGTGAGCACTGACATCTTAGACAACATGGCACTAAATGTAACACATCACCATGAATAACTCTCACAAATATAAAGTTAATTAACGGCAAATATGAGACAAATTTCTATCCATTTCAACTAAAGTAACGTAATTTAGATTATTTGGTAGGTGTAGAATAGAAGGGGTGGATAAATTTGAACTCTTCCATTGTAATTGATGGATTTATTATCTTTTTTTCAACTAATATTAAATGATATCTAAAACATTATCATCTAATAATAATTTTTTTAATAATAAAAAGGTAAAAATTTTAATGAATATTTTAAAATTTTGATAGTTTTTTTTTAAAGAAAAAAAAATTAATGTTCGTGAATTTTATAAAGAAAATTGATCATTTATATGATTTTAGTATAATAAATATTAAACCGATCAAACTAACTCGATTAATATGTAATTTAGATTATATTTAAATTTTGAGATCGATGTCAATCAAAATCTGTATATTATCCAGCACTATATAATACTAGTATGACTTAAAATTGCATCCAACTCCAAAGACAAAAAACAAATAACTTGAAAAATACTCCTTTATTATAACTGTATATACCTCTATAAACTCCAAAAGGGAAAGAAAGGAAATAAAAAATTTAGTGGAAAAAAAGAACAAAATAATGATTGCTTAGAGCCATAAAGCCCCAGCTTGTTTGAGAATAGGGACCAATTCACCAGAAATATGAGTGGCCATAATTCGATCCAATCCTCCAAACAATTTTCCACCTATAAACACTACTGGAAATTGAACCTTCCCATCATCATTTGCAATTGATTCCAATTCTTTAACAGCTTCAACTTCATCTTTCTCTTCAACTTCATGTACAGCCGGATTAACACCGAGACCGAGAAGCAACCGCTTCACGACATGGCTCATACAACATCCGCGCCTAGCGAAGACTATAACCGCGTTCTCTGATACCATGTTAAGAATTAATGTTTTCTGGTCTTCATTAATATTAAAGGAAGAAAAGATATGAGATGAATCATTGATGGAATTGTGGATTTTATTTGTTATCAATGTGTTTGGTTTGGTACCATTGAAGTGAGAGGTGGAAGTGGTGTGTGTATATGACCTATAAGGAATTGCTTGTTGCATGATGTTTTGTTTTAAGGGAATATGAGAGAGAAGAAATGTGTGGTTTTTTTGTTTGTGATGGTTGAATTGCGGTAATGGTTTATGAAAGGGCGCGAGTATATATATAAATGGGGATGGAAAATATGCCAAGATATATATAAAGTCTAAAAAAAATTGAATATTATTATTAAATGTTGTTTGCAAGTGATATATATTTGTTTTTATAATAAACTTATAACGTCATAGGTTGTAACATTACACGGTATTGGACGGCCATTCCACTTGCTACGTACTCCTACATCCCATCCCCACTTGTACATATCCTATTTTTATGGAATAGAAAACATAAATTAGTAAGAATTTATCATTAGAAAAAATAAATCAGTAAATGAAATGAAATTCTTAAAAGGGAAACGAACATGGAATTAAGAAAAAAAAATGCAAACAAAGGAGAGTGACGACTATTATTACCGAAAGAAAGAGGATAGGAGCGACAAGTTAAAAAAAGAAAAAAAAGGGATAGGGACGACGTAAGCGTCATAAGCCACGATGCATGACATATGAATGAGGGCCCTACTACGTCAGAAAGATTGAGCTGTATCTACCATTGCGTCACCATGATGTTTTCTAACAATTAATTACATTATTATTCGTTTAACCATCAATGAGTTCATACAGCTGGCAAAAGAATTAATCAAAGAAATGCATACTTGTATTTTAAACATGTGTTTGTCTAGTTTTGTGAGAGAAGCCATATCCTTAACATAAGTTTTGTGAGATTATTTGTTTAAGAGAACTTGTGAAAATAATTTACGATATTATTCATAAAGAAATTTCAACTTATTTTTACAAATTTGTCAAGATAATTAAACTTTAATTTTGTATTTTAATATAAAATATAAAATTAAATATAAAAAATAATATATTTATTTAAATAGACCGTCCTAAGAGACTTAAAAGACTTTTTTTATGGCTTGTGGCCTGACCTATTTAACTAAATAGGCTTATAAAAAAGCCTAGACATTTTCTACTTAAAAAAAGTATGGTCTTGTTGGGTGAGTTTTTCACTATGGAGCATTGAACATTGTGAAACTTTTTATTTTTGGAGCAACACCTTTGTGAGTGACAAACCACATATTCACCTAAAATCTTAAGGTGATAGATGGGTGAACTCTCTCACTTATAAATGCTCAAGTCTCCATATTTTTAACCAATATGAGACTATTATCCATACTACTCACATTTGATACATTCTTAACACTCACCCTCAAGTGTGAGTCCACAATGCTCCCCCTCAAGTGAAAGTTCTTCTTACTTTCACAAACTCTTGTACGACACATAACTTTTCTTATTCACCACACCGACGTCGTTGACACTCTTCAATGGAGCGTTTCTTATTCACCACACTGACGTCGTTGACTTTTGATACAAGTAAGCTGGTCCCTTTATCAAATCAAAGGCTCTGATACCATTTGTTGAGGTAGTTTTTTCACTAGGGAGCATTGAACATTGTGAGACTTCTTCTTTATAGAGCAACACCTTTGTGAGAGACGCACCATATATTCACTCAAAATCTTAAGGTGATATGTGTGTGGATTCTCTCACTTATAAATGCTCAAGTCTCCACATTCCAACCAATGTGAGACTATTACCCACACTACTCAAAATTGATACATTCTCAACAGGCCTGACCTTGACATGTGTAGGCTAGGCCGTAGGTCCCTGTTAGTTGGACTGACATATTCTCACCCCCGGATGCAACGAATGAAAAATCATTCTTGAAGGAAATTAATCAGTGACTTTTATTGATAATGATCAAGAGTATATATATATATATATATATATATATATAGTTACAATAGATAAAGTCAATCTAGAAGAGAATTGCAAAAAAATACAAATATAATTACAGAGAATCAAACTTAATTGCAAGGAGAATATTATATTATATCAAACCTCTGCAGTCGAAGCAGGAGGTTCACAGATGCTTAAACTGATTCGAAAATCATCAAAAAGAACACGAGGTAGACCTTTGGTGAAAATGTCAGCAATCTGGTGTCAAGAAGAAACAGGAAGGACGCGTGTTTGGCCCCACGCGAACTTTTCCCGAACAAAGTGAATGTCCATCTCAATATGTTTTATACGCTTATGTTGCACAAGATTTCCAGAAAGGTAGATGGCACTAACATTATCACATTATACTAAAATAGCCTGATAAAATGGGTAGTGAAGCTCCAAGAGAAGGCTGTGAAGCCAACATGATTCAGAAACCATATTAGCAACACCCATGTTCCTAAACTTTTGCACTGGAGCGAGAAAGCGTGGGTTGTAATTTGGAAGACCAGGAAATGAGGTTGTCACCAAGAAACACACAATAGCTAGAGGTGGAACGACGGGGGTCGGGACATCCACCCCAATCAACATTAGTATATGAGACAAGTTTCTTAATTGGGGACGAATATAAATGCAAACCATAATTCAGGGTGCCTTGAACATATTGCAGGATGAGTTTAAGGGCAAGCATATGGTCAGTGCAAAGGGCGGGCATATGAAGACACGCCTTCTGAACAACATAAGAGATGCCGGGGCTTGTGAAATTAAGATGTTGCAAGGCTCCAGCAAGACTTCGATATAAGGTGGTATATCGTACAAAGTGCCGAAAGAGGTACTAAGCTTCTGCTTAGTGTCAACTGGAGCGACATATAGTTTGCACGAGGTTATGCATGCTCTAGCATTAATGTCACTAGCATAAGTACTCCAATTGAGGAAAAACACACCTTCATGTTTGGTGAAAGCAATGCCCAAGAAGTAACTCAGTGGATTCAAATCCTTCATAGTGAACTCAGAGGCAAGGAGTGCCATGATGGATGTTCGAAGATCATGGGAGGAGGTGATGAGAATGATGTCATAAGCATAAAGTAAGATGTAAGTTACATCAGAGCCACAATGGTAGATAAATAGTGAGTGATCTGAAGTGATATGCAAAAATCCAATGGTGGAGACAAAGTCAATAAAGCGTTGGTACCAGGCACAAGGCGATTGCTTAAGACCATAACGTGATTTTCACAAGCGACACACATAATCTGGGTGATGAGGATCACGAAAACCCAATGGATGATGCATGTATATTGTCTCATGGATACCACTATGTAGAAATGCATTATGGATATCTAACTAATGAATATGCCATAATTTGGACATAGCAATGGTGAGAAACGATGCGAATAGTTTCCAGTTTAATAGTGAATTATCAACACAATATTTATGAAATAGTGAATTATTACATTCACACCCATTATCACATTGAAAATATTTAATAGTTTGAGAAAATTGTGTGTGAATTTGACTTGAAAATGAGGTAAACTTTTCAAAAACTGGAGAGTTGTTGCTTTGAGGAAATGTCGAAAACAAATTAGAATAATCATTGAAGAATAAAACATAAAAATGATGACCATAGGAGATTAAAATTGGTGATGTCCATAAATCATTGTGTAAAATATCAAAAGCCATTAAAGTAACAATTTTGACTCTGAGTGTATGACATGTGATGTCATTAGATTCTGAGCCTAGTGCACTCTGACTCTGAGATACGTAGTTTACAAGATGCTTAAGCTTTGTATTATATAATTCAACTCTTCCGACTTTATGCGCATCCAAAGCTCTACAACTCTGATGCTTCTGATGTTGATATGTTATAAAGCCCTACTCTCTCAACACTCTGAACTGTGTCACCAGACTCTGAAGACCAGGTTCTGATGAACTGGATCAAGACTCTAAAGACCAAGGTAATAAAGTTTCTCTCAACTAGATTCTTAATCTTCTCTTATGCATGCTTCATCACTTATCTATCAGAAGCCTCTGAAGATTATAATATAAGATCAAAAGGTTTTACGTAAGGAAAATAGTACACAATACAAGATCAAATTCTTATTCCACTACGTTGATTTTGTGGGCTAAGGACTGTACTATTGTACCATTTTGCCTCCCATGTTCACAAGCCGTTATGCAAGGACACAACTGCATTTTGGTATTCCAATTCTACCCTCCAATAAATCTTTTCATTGAATATATAAAGGATGCTTGGAAGAAGGAACGTGTTGCAAATTGCTACTAATTTTCACACTACTAATTCATGTTACAACACTCTATGCTCTACAGTTCATCATCTATGTGAACAGTGTATTTGTGAAATATTTTGAGAGAAAAGAAAACACACATAGAACTTTTGTTCGCTTTTATGTGATAAATTCATTGTACTGAAATTTGTGTAATCTGCTTTCTTAGAAGCAAACTTGTAAACACATTTCTTGTAATCTCATTTATTGAGTTTGTATTCCTTGAGAGACTAGGGTTTAGTCAAGATTCTCAAGAAGACATTGACTTGTTGTCTTCATGTGTTTGTAATAAGTTGATTATAATAGATTAAGTCCTTATTGATAAGGAAAAATCACCTTGGTGGGTGGACTGGATGTAGCTTAGTTAACAGCAAACCAGGATACAAAAATTTGTTTCATTATTTTTATTTGTTGTTTATTGTTTGTCGTGTTGGGTTTAAAAATCTTTCATTTAAAAAAAACCCAATTCAACCCCCTCCCCGACCTTTTCTTGTGTTTATTTCCACCTTCAATTGGCACAAAATCTATGGTTCTAGTACTGATTGCATATCAAACATTTCACCGTGTCAGATAAAGATCCAGTTTGTGAAACACAATGGTTGCTATCCCACCTCCAGTTGCTGATAGAGATCACTATAACGCTAAATATCATTTTTTTTATTGAGAAATATTTGATTCATAGAAAGATATAATAAAAATCTTCTTTCTAGGTCATGATGTAAATCCATGGGATATAGTAGTCGATGACTACATACATCATATTGACGCCAGTGGCAACAAAATAGAAATAAGAGTGATGACAGGATAACAAAAGAAAGATTATTAAAACCATCACAAAGCTAGAACTATATTGCTGAACACCATCTCATATCTGAGTACGAGAAAATAATAAATAGAGACTCTGCAAAGTCGATATTTTATTCTTTGAGGATGACTCGTGAAGGAAACACCCAATTTAGAGAAACCAAGGCACTTGCCTTGATTCGTAAATATGAAGCGTTCCAGATGGAAGATGATGAAACTGTTGAGAACATGTTCTCAAGGTTTCAAACTCTTGTTGTAGGACTGAAAGTTCTGGACAAAGGGTATTCTACTGTTGATCATGTGAAGAAGATCATCAAAAATCTACCCAGAAGATGGATACCTATGGTAACTGCATTGAAGTTATCAAAGGATCTGAACAACACCTCTCTTGAAGAACTTGTTAGTTTTTTAAGAAGTCACAAAATTGAGCTTGGAGAAGATAAGCCCAAGAGAAAGAGCAAATCTGTTGCTCTGAAGTCTTTGTGAAAGTCTAAAAAGACTAAAGCTCTTCAAGCTGAATAAGATGAAGATTCTGAAGAGGACTTAGAAGAAGAAGATGAATTGTATCTTCTTTACCAACATGTCAATCAACTCTAGAAGAAAAGACAAGGCAAGTTCAGAGGCTCTAGAAGGACATGTGGACGTTTTGAGTCTACATTTGGACATAAGAAGTCAGGTGCTGACAAGCAGAGCCGACCCAATCATATCGGAAGCCCCGTTCTAATTACAAAAATGGGCCCAATTTTTTTTGAAAATACAATTATAATAATTAAAAAAAATATATCAAAAATATAATTATGTATTAATTAAAAATAAATTTAATTATAATTATTTTGAATTTTGATCAATCTTGATTTTTGTATGTATTGAGTTTTCATAATAACATTTCTTTCAATTATTGAGTTTTTTAATAACATTTTATTTATTTTTATTAATATTTATGAATAAAAAATAAAATATATCAAAATTTGGGGCCTTTAATATTTGGGCCCCTGTGCTGCAGCACATGCTACACTTGCACAGGGTCCGCCCTGCTGGTAAGGAAGTTATCTTCTTTGAGTGCAAGGAGCCAGGTCATTACAAGAATGAATGTCCCAAGCTGAAGAAAGACAGACCAAAGAAGAAAGACTTCAGAGGGAAGAAGAAGGATTTGATGGCTACCTGGGATGATTCAAAATCCTCATAAGATGAATTTGAGAAAAAGCAAGCTAATATGGCGCTGATGGCTTGCACATAAGCTTCTGTTGAGAAGATTCAATCAAAATATGACTCAGACTCTGAAGAGGTATTCGCTGAACTCTCTTTCTCTGAACTTGAATCCAATTTAATAGAAGTTATGGATAAGTATCAAAAGCTTCTGAACAAATACAAGAATCTGAAAAGGTTCATGTGTCTGAGTCAGAAATATACTGTAAGTTTAAGGAAGATTTCTCAAGTTTAAATGAAGAAAAAATTATTTTGAAAAATAATAATTTTGTGCTTTAGAGCAAGAGTTCCAACCTTGAGAAGGAAAATCTTTTAGAAGCCTTTACAAAATCTGATGATGTCATAAAGAAATATGACAAATCCTTCTAGAAATTTCTTGCTAGGAGCCTAAATAGAAGCGTAATGGATTCAATGATTTACGGTGTAAGCAGAAATGGAACAAGAGAAATTGGTTATGATTCTGATGTAGAATCTACTTCTGAAAAAGATGATAAACCGAAAACTCTTCATTCCCATTTTGTCCCTTCTGGTAAACAAAATAGTGTTGTTCCTAAAGGTAAAACCTCTTCAAAACCTATGCTAAAGCAAAAGCTCATTCCCATTTCAACTATGCATACATGTATAAATATCCTGAACAGAAACCCAAGTTTGTTAAATTTTTTGGGAAGAGTAACAAAAAAGGACCCAAAAAGTATGGGTACATAAGGATAAGATAATATATATTGCATACATCTTTAGCAGCGCATTTAAGACACCAATCATGGTTCCTAGATGCTAACTGCTCGCGACACATGACTGGAAGAAGGCATATGTTCCAATGCCTGGAACTTAAGCCTGAAGGCTTTGTGGGTTTCGGATGTGATCAGAAAGGGAAGATCATTGGCTTCAGAATAGTAGTTAATAGTGTCACACCGTAAAATTTTCCATCCCATTTTCATTTTTCATCTGACTTTTGGATTAAGATTCATCTGCATACATTTGTGCTAATACATACAATTATTCATCCACTTTAACAACCTCTAATAAATCATCATAGATTCAAAGTTTGTGGTTATTTATACCTAACAAGAGCTAGGATTTACTTGAGAATAAATCCCTAGGGATTGTGATGCTACAATCAATGTGGAGAGCCCATCATATGGATCAAGATACAAAACCCTAATTCTAGGTGCTTAAGACCTTGGAGATTGCATCATGGTGTTCACTCATGACAAAACCTTAGTTCTTGATCTTTGAGGTTTGTGAATCATGTGACTTGCATTGCGGTATTGGAAACCATAGTTTTGGTTCATGTAATTAGTTGACCACTTGTGTTGAAGCCTTTCTTTTTGGTTTAAGATCCTTATTTGTTTGACTTGCATCTTGATTTTTACCTAGCCTCAACCCTAATTCATAGGTTGGGACATCTGATTATTATGGATGATATAATGCCATTCTTTTTTATCTGTGGGTCATGGTTTGTCATCATGCTTGATGTTTCTTTGGTTCAAGGCCTTATTCCATTCATGTTTAATGGTGTCATGGTATCATGATCCATTTGATCTACAATCTTGTTTCATTCACATTTTCATGGTCTCATTAATGCATCACTAGTATATGATCTCATGTTTCATTAATGTGTCATGATTCAAGCTTGCATTGAGGTTCATTTATTCAAGATGTCTTCATTATCCATTGATCGTAGGATCCTATTGCGTTCATGGTTTCCTAAGCATATAATTAGCATGATTCCAAAAGTTTTCAAACATGGATTTAGGAGGAAATGACATTGGAATGCAATTCATGTTTCATTAATCATAAAGCATTTTCTCATACATAGAATCTTCATTTTATTCATATAAAACCATTACTACACTGTCCATACAAAAAAACATACAATTACACAAAACATGATTTTTAACCTACAGTTAACTTTGGTCAACTGTTGACTTTTTGGTCAACTAGTTGACCAAAGTCAACTCATCTAATCACAAACCTAATTTCTATCTTCTAGTTAGTTCCCTCATGATCTCATGTTTTTCCTTTAACTTCATGGCCTAGCTTTACTTGCAGGTAGCTTCCATTTTTCTTCATGTTCATGGCACACCACGATTCCATGCCTTGCTCCTTTCAAAACATCTTCATGTCCAAACCAAGCTTTACACTCACATCCAAATAGCCAAATCATATGCAATAAGGTTCACAACCTAGAAAAACCAAACAAGTCATTACCAACATTGATCCAAACAATCCATTTCCAACCATGCCAACATAAAACATTTCCAAACTTACAACAACCTACATTCACAAGCAACATAATACACATCATCAAGCCAAAGCAAGCAATGCATTTAGTTAGCATCCCTAATCCAAACTTACAACAACCTACATTCACAAGCAACATAATACACATCATCAAGCCAAAGCAAGTCATTTGTCACTTACTAACTTTTTACATGAATTAATGAAGTTCTAACCACTAACCAAATTTTATTTCTCACTTCAACTAATTAATATATAACATGACCATTTGTTTTTAACATGATTCACTAATATTAGCTTAGAGTGATTTTAATAGCTAACTGTAAGACCCCAAATTTACCCTAAGATCCCTCATGTTATCTCATCATTTGCATTGGCTTTGGGATCACACCTTGGTATCCTCCTTACCCCTAATTCATTGGGTTTGCATTGGGAGAGATCACCAAGCACATTTGATTGTGTCATACTTTATCTTTCTTTTGTTTACTAACCAAAATACCAAAAATATGTCTATGTATAAATTTGTTTCTTTTGTAGGTAGTGTGTGCACCCACTTATGCCCTATCAAGCTCACATATAGGGTTTGAGACCCTCAGTGCAAGGAGACCAATCAAGGAATGGTAAAAATCATATATGGATCCCCATGTTCTTCATTTATCATTTTAATCAAGAATTCATCAAGAGTTTGAAGCTTGTTTGCCTTGGAAGCCCTAATTCATCTGGGTATCTTGGGTGTCTTCCTCAACAAGTTTCTTCAACAATTAGTAAAATATATCAAATGATACTTCCTTATACATCATATTATGAATATATGATCCTCCATGAGTCCCAAAGATCAAGAGAACTTCAAGTTTGCAAGTTGGTTCAAAGAGGTTGACCAGAAAAGTCAACTGGTCAAAACTGGGGTTCCCTAGACCCTATCTCCTACAATTGTTTTCATATGAAAATTATTATAATATAAAAGTTACTATTTATGAAATTATAAACAACTTTCATGTTGACATCAAGAGCTAGTTTTGCTTGGAAAGTTATTTTTTATGGTGAAAGATTATAGGTAATTTTGTTTGTGCCCTAGTTAGGAGGTCGACTTCCAAGGACCATAACTTGCTCAATTTTTATGCGATTAAGGCCATCCAAGTTTCATGATCAAATTAAATATCTATTATCCAACTTTTATTCTTTTAGAAACTTCAAATTCAACTTGCAAGGGCATGTTCCAAGAGGAAACATTATAGGTCATTTTGGGCCATTACCATTGAATAAGCAATTTTCCTCAACTTCTAAAATGCATAACTCCCTCATGCCAAATCCAAATGAGGTCAAATATATGACCAAATGTAATAGGTATGAAAAATATATAACTTTGGTGAAGAAACCATTTCCATTTGAAGCTCATAGCAGAAGTTATTCAAGGTGGAAGAAGTGGTCATTTGACTTGGTACTTAGAAAAATTTCAATTATGTTTGATTTCTCCAACTTCCACCTCAAAATTCATCATTATCCAAGCTCCAAATGGAAAAGTGTTCAACATCAAAGTTGTTCCCCTTGATGTCACCTTTTCAAAAATTCCAAGATAATTTCATTTGGATAAGATTTGAGGGACTTGCACATAGTTCCTTTCATAGGTTTATTTTGGAAAGATTTGAATTCAAATAACCATTTCCTATTGCATGCTTACATGTTAATGTTTCAGTACTCATTGTGCATGAATTGTATCAAGATCACATCATGAATTGGGCCCAAATTAATGCCCATGCATCCATGCACCGAATTTGCTAAAATTGGCAAAATATCAAAGTGTGTGAAAAGTAACTTGTTATGCTATATATTCATGACCATTGTGATCAGAAGGAGGATCCCTGCTTGCCCAAGCTTTAAATCATTGCCTCCATAGCCTCCATTAAAGGATAAACTTAAAGATTTCACTTGAAATCGAGTTTCAATTCTCCTTCTATTTTGAGATTCAAACTCCAAGGATCCAAGCCTCCCTTTGATCCATTTCACTTCCTACAAGCTTCTAGAGTCGAGCCAAGGCAAATTGGAAGCAAGATCAAGCCAGATTCAAGCTACCCGAAGGTGATTTTTCAGAAACTTTGAGCCTTCGATTCTCTCTCAATTCTTCAACATTCTCTTTGATTTTTGGTTGACTGAAGTCCTACCCATGTAGGCAACAAGATTGAGTTGCTTTGAGGTCAAATCGAAGCAACTCAGGTCATGAACCTCAAATTTCAAATCCATGTATCTTTCAATATACTTGGAATTGGATGAAATGGAGGTCAAATTCGAGCTCCTGAGCATTTTTCCTTTAAAACCATATCCTTACTTTTCATTCTGGTGATGGTTTGTGGTGGACCAGTTCAGTGAGGTCCACCGGAGAAGATGATCAGAGTTAGGGCTCTAGTGGTGCGTTGGCGCCTTCTAAACCATCTGATCTCTTTAAAATGTTTTAATCTTGGCCCTTGGTTCTGATTACCATTGGTGTGGCGCATTGACTCAGGTCTTTGGTGGAACGCGCGCTTGGCCATTAGATATGCCACCTCAATTAATAAGGGAGATCTGATGGCCCTCGTTTTTTCTAATTTCTTTTTATTTTCTGAATTTCCATTTAATCCCTTTATTTTATTTTATTCATAGAAACTTCATTTTTAATACAAAAATTATGGGACTTTCACCAAAAATCTTTAAATATTTTTCTCTTCCATATTCTGATTTAAAGTTATTTTTTGGATTGATTTTGGTATTTTTCATGAATTAAATGTTTTTGTGCGTATTTTTAATTATTTTAAAATACTTCTAACTTTCTAAAAATTGTGAAATTTTTTGTCTAAGGTCTTTTGACCTTGTTTGACCTAGGGTAAATCCATTGGTCATTTATTTGGCGTTTTGAAGGGATTTGAGGTTTTGTCCAAATTAAAATGCATTTTAATTCATTTTTAATGTGATTTTTAATTGATTAAATGTTAAAAAATTATGTTGAGCCATTTTTATGGTCTTGTGATGTTTGACTTTATGTTTGGGCCTTGGTCATGGTCGATTTGACTTTTGTTTGATCAAAGCCATTGGATTTAGGGGATTGATGAAATATACATTTCATCTCCCAAAACGAATAGATGATATTGATCATATGAAATTCCTCTCGTGATCAGTTTGTGTTTCTATTTCCCCTTCCCTCTTCATCTTCATCCCTATTCTTTCTCATTCCCTCATTGACAAATAAATCTTTAATGTCTAAATGCTAATTGATTCATCAATGACCTTGTATCAGATGAATCAATACAAGTCTGACTGAGATAGGTCCTTCCCATTTTCTTTTGGTGTGTGGTATGGTTTAGGAGTTTGGTTCTTTGTACCAAATCCTTAACATGCATTAACACCTATATTTTTTTGCCCGGTCTCAGATAGACGTCACTTCTACATAAGTCAAATTACGATTGCTTAACATAGAGCTAAAGTTGTTCTTCAAGGCATAACATTCTAGTAAGTGAGATTGTAAGTCTCCCATTCTTCATGGAATTATGTGGAAAC
Organism: Lathyrus oleraceus; assembly: GCF_024323335.1. NCBI lineage: Eukaryota > Viridiplantae > Streptophyta > Magnoliopsida > Fabales > Fabaceae > Lathyrus > Lathyrus oleraceus. The sequence continues at coordinate 252,987,631 of NC_066585.1, read as the reverse complement.
TTGAACTTTTTCTTTTCATGAGAGCTAGTGGCATACTTGTTGAATTATCTAAGTAGGAGCCCTTCTCATGGAAGAGGTCTTGGTTTAAGGATTCATACTTGTGAATGAACGGTTGAGTGTTCTCCAAAGAATGACTTAATCAATTAAAATTCACCACTAACATTTGACTAACCATTGACGAACTCTTATTCATTATGCTCTTACTTTCAAATCATTTACTTTATGCAATTTAAATTTCAGTCATTTATCATTCATTGCCATTTACATTTCATGCAACTTGTTTATATTTCAGTCCTTTTCACTTTGCTCATTTGAGCCATATCTTGTGTCTGTATATATTTGTTTGTGTGTTTTGATTTTGTTTGTGGTCTTAGGACCTTAAAATACATAATAACAACAAAACCCTAAAAAATACTTGTTGAACTGTTGGGACTTGATATGAGCTTTTTGTACTTAGAACTAGGCAACATTCCATATGCTAAAGGACTTGGCCAATGCCAACATCTGAGACTGGATTATCCTTGACAGTGCCTTCATCTGATGCAAGACCTTAGATTTATTTGATTCATCTACCACTTTGTCTATGGATTTAATGGTTATTCTATTATTGTCCATGTCTGATGTTTTATTCTGAGTTGATCAAGAAATGTTTCATTTGATACATTGGAAGACACTAAAGACTGCTAGCTAATTGGAGTGCTTGCTTGGATATGGCTATCTTTATTTGATGCCTTGATCTTTATGATGTCTGGATATTGCTCATTGCTTATTGCTTGTTGCTTGATTAAAGTCCAAAGGAAAATAGGTTGCTATATGACATTCTTGTCTGTTGGATTTCATCCAATTGGTCAGATCTTTTCAACTCTTAACTTTTAATTTTTACTTAGGATAACCTCTTCATCTTCTCCCACTTTTTAAATTTCAAATCTCTCCCTCTTTTCAATTTTTTTTTGCTTGTGATTTCAAACTTAAACATGTTTTAATGATTAGAAACTTTGGCCTTATGCCATTGAATTTTTAAACTTCTTTTCTTAAATCAAACTTGTAATATTGACTTAAATTTCAAAAGACAAAAAAGAACTAACAACCTCATTCAAATATTTGGCCTTTTTGTGCCTTTTCATTTAAACTTTTGTTAAAATCAATTCACCAATTTCTTTGAAATTTTTACCACGAACTATGGGGTTTTGATCCCTCATTTTTATATTGGTACGTAGGCATAAGCCCGGAGGTCTTGTCAAACACAAAAATATAATCAATGAATTCATTTATCATCCCCACACTCTTTATTTTATCGAACATAATTTAGACCAAAAAACATATGCATACAAAAAATGGCTCCCTAGGAGTACCTAGGACACTTTGGGTGCTAACACCCTCCCTCCGTGTAACCAACTCCCTTACCTATAATCTATGGCATTTTATTAGTTTTGATTTGAAAACTTCTTATCTTTGGGTTTTGTTCATACTTTTTCCTTTTCCTTTGGAAACAATAAAAGCGCGGTGACGACTCTGGTTTTATTGACGTCAAGTTTATCCATAGCTTGATGGTCATGAATTTACCGCTATAGACATTAAGTTGCGACTCTGTTGGGGAGTAGTCCTCAGTGGGTTTAGCCTACTTTTTTATGTGTAAGTTTTTGTATATTTGATGTTTGTATATGTTGTTTGTGTGATATAATTTGTTTGTTATGCTTGGGGATCTCTGTGTGGTGAGATAAGTTCTAACCCGAACTTGAGTGCAATTAAGATAGGAGGATGGTATAGTCATGTTCAACTTGTGAGGAGTAGTCCTTAACAAGTTGGCTTGAGACCCATCTACTCAGTGGAGACCTCTTTAGAGTTACTGATGTCACACAAGTTATTTGGGGATAGGCATTACTTTCTCTAATTTGGGAGTCCAAGAAGCTGAGGACCGTAGAACATTTAACCCAACTTGGCCTATTTAGGACGTAGTGCGGAGACTGTTCAAGTGTAGACTTGATAACAGTTGTTACGCGATACTACACTCAGATGAGTTTCTCTTGAGAATATTATGGGTTGATGAGTCAGTCATCCTAACCTGTAATATCCGATAGATTAGATCAAGACTCTACAGACTTTTTAGAACATGATCTACAAGTTTTTATCCTTAGTAAACTCCTTTAGGATGGTACTTAACCTAACTCCATGCTCGTGACTCGCGAAAAACCCTTTGATTCTTGGTTGATCCGATCAGTCTCACCAATATCAATGGAACTTGGGTGTTGATAAGGTGAAAACCATAATCCACCAAAATGGATGATTGATCTTGATGATGACTTGATCCATCCCTTGACCGTTGTTTGTGTTTGCCTTGTGTGTGATCCCTTATGTGTAATGGATGCATTCATGCATTCATGCGCATCATGACATGCATCAATGAAGAATAAACTTCAAGGAAACTAAGGTTTTATTTGTAAATATTTTCAGACCATGGATTATGGATGAAGGAACACTAAGAAGTACAGTTTCAGATGTCCTGATTTGAACAAGTTAAGTAAACTATCATCCTTTGTATTAGATCCTTTGGACTTGAAGCAAGGTTATGGGATCTTTTGTCCGTGTTATCTACTGATGTGGTTGAAGGACTTCTGAGAGTTTTGGTGCAATTTTATGACCCTCTCTACTGGTGCTTCACTTTTCCTGGCTATCAGCTTGTGCCTACATTGGAGGAGTATGCCCATCTCTTGGGTATACCAGTGTCTAACAAGGTACCTTTCAGTGGATTAGAGGAGATTCCCAGATCTCATTTCATAGCTGAAGCTCTTCATCTGAAGAAATCTAAGATTGATGCTCATTTGGTGAAGAAAGGAGGTATCCTTGGGTTGACTTCTGAGTTCCTCATTGGTAGAGCTACTGTTTTCGCACAGGTCGGTAGCATGGATGCTTTTGAAGCTATATTTGTTTTGCTCATTTATGGCTTGACCTTGTTCCCTAACATTGACGATTTTGTTGATGTTAACGCTATTAGACTTTTCTTGATCGGGAATCCTGTTCCGACTCTGTTGGGTGACATGTACTTCTCTCTGCATTTGAGGAATTCTAAAGGTGGTGGGACTATTGCGTGTTATGTTCCTCTTCTGTACAAGTGGTTTATTTCGCACTTGCCTTAGACACCTACTTTTTTGGAGAACAAACAATGGCTACGGTGGTCTCAGAGACTTATGTCTCTCACTAATTATGATACTGTTTGGTATGATTCTGCATTAGATAGCTTGGATATTATTGATAGTTGTGGTGAGTTCTCTAATGTACCTCTCATTGGTACACAAAGAGGAATAAACTACAACCCTGTTTTGGCCCATCGTCAACTTGGGTTCCCCTTGAGAGATAAGCCTAATAACATTCAGTTAGAGGGTCTATTCTATCAGGAGGGTAAAGATCCCCAACATTTGAAGAGTAGGATGGTGCATGCTTGGCATAATGTGCATGGGAAGGGAAGATTCGAGCTTGGTCCATGCAACTGTGTAGCTTTGGAAGCTTACATTATTTGGGTGAAGAAGAGAGCGTTGGAGCTGAAGATGTCGTACGTTTGTGAAAGACCTATGTCTTTGGTTGTGGCTGAGCAATCAACTCTCCCTAACCAAGATGTAAATGAGTTGGAAGATGCACTTGCCAAGATGAAGCAAGAGAAAGATATGTGGGAAGAGCAGTTCCATGCTTTGAACCGAAAGTATGAAGAGTTGCAACTTAAGTCGAAAGAAGATGCGCTTATTGAGATTCTTGAAGACCGTGTTGTGAAGAGACAGAGAGAGCAAGAGTATTTATCTTTCTCTAGCATGCCTCAATCTTCCGGTGCTTGGAAGAAGATTGTTGATCAGCTTGTTCTTGAGAAGGCTCAAATGAAGACATCCTTTGAGTCAGAGATTCGACGCATCCACAAGAAGTATGCTCCCATAGCCAGATCATCTGATGTAGTTGCTAGGGATCCTTAGGATGACAATTTCCTTTTCTCTTATATTTGTACTTTGGTTTCTGAAATTATACTCAGTGTAATTCTTCCAAAATTTATGAATGAAAATAGATTTTATGGTCAATTGGATTATTATTGCTGATTATTATTATATTTGCAAGTAAGACTTCATATGTTCGTTGAAATTAAAAACAATAAAAAACATTGAATTTCATGCATCATTTGCATAACAGGGTTCTTCCGCCAGTTGTCTTATCAGTTCTTCTTTTATGTATCAGCCAAGCTGACTCACCACTATAATACTCGAGCTAATCGACTGTGAAGAATAGAGCATCTAGAGCAAGAGAATAAAGAGCTGAAGGATGAGATCGCCAGACTTACGGTGCTAATGGAGTCTGTCATAGCTGCTCAGAACCAATTGTCACCATCTCCTACAACTCCTCCTCCTCAGAGGACTGTCATCTCAGAGACTATTTCTTCAATCGTTCCTGTGCTGGCTAGCCAATCTGTTCACATTATGCCTGCTGGATTCCCTTGGGGAATGCCACCAAATTTCGTGCATGAAGGGTATGCGCCCACTTTTGTTTATCTGTCGGCATCTAGCCCGGTCATGTCAGTACCTCCTCATATCGTTCATACTCTTCCTCGTGTTGAGGAAACTATCTACCACTCTGAATCATCTGAAGGTCCAGACATGTATGAGAAGATGGATGAAATGAAGGATCAATTTCTTGAGCTGCGCAAGGAGTTAAAAACTATGAGAGGAAAGGACTTATTTAGCAAGAGTGTTGCTGAACTATGCTTAGTTCCCAACGTCAAAATTCCGGTGAAATTCAAGGTCCCAGACTTTGAAAAATACAAAGGGAATACCTATCCGTTGGGCCATCTTGTTATGTATGCCAGGAAAATGTCTACTCAAACTGATAATGATCATCTGTTGATTCACTACTTCCAGGATAGTCTGACTGGAGCCGCCTTGAGATGGTATACAGACATGGACAGTTCTAGCATCCGTACTTTTAAAGACTTGGGCGAAGCCTCTGTCAAGCAGTATAAGTACAATGTTGATATGGCGCCAGATAGAGATCAGTTGAGGTCGATGTTTCAAAAGGACAAGGAGACACTCAAAGAATATGCCTAGAGATGGAGAAATCTTGCTGCTCAGATTAGTCCACCTTTGGAAGAAAAGGAGATGACCAAGATCTTCTTGAAGACGCTGAGTTCATTTTATTATGAAATGTATAATTGCAAGTGGCCCCAATGATTTTACTGAGATGGTAAACATGGGGATTTGACTAGAGGAAGGAGTCCGTGAAGGGCGTCTGTCCAAAGATGAAGCGTCAACTAGCAAGAAGTATGGTGGGAGTTTTTCTAAGAAGAATGAAGGAGAGGCTAATGCAGTGTCAACAGGGAGGCAGCAGAGGCCTCATGTGATAAAAATTTCCCAATCCCGTCAGCATCAACACTAAGTTTCTTCAGTGATTCCAGTTTTTTTCCAACAATTCAACCAATCAATCAGTTCCGAATCAACAACAACATCAACAACAACCACAATAGAGAACCAATTACAAAAACAACAACAACAACAACAACTGCCAGCAAAATTTTAAGAGGAAAAAGGTCTCTTTTGACCCTATTCCTATGATGTATGCAGAGTTGTACCCATCTTTGGTACTCAAGAATCTTATTCAGCCAAGAAACCCTCTGCAAACTCCTGAGCCACTACCATAGTGGTTCGAGCCCAATCTTCATTGCGCTTTTCACCAGAGAGCCCCTAGTCATGATATAGAAAACGATTACCCTTTGAAGTATAAAGTTCAGAAGCTTGTGAAAAGTGGTATGGTGTCCTTTGAGGATAGAGCTCCAAATGTGAAAGCCAATTTGTTGCCTACTCATGGTAACGCTTCTGACAACATGCTGGACAGTTGTCCCAGGAATTTCAGATTTTTTGATGTGAGGCGTATTTGTAGATATTTGGTGGAAATGCATAGAACTCTATGTCTGATTAGTGATTGTGAACATGACCATGATGGTTGTGTCATTTGCAGTGTGAACCCCGTGGGTGTATGATTGTCAAAAGGGATATCCAGAAGTTGATGGATGAGAATGTTATTCATATTCAACAGTCAAGGGATATGGGGAATGATGTAAACATCATTGTGCTAGTGTTCAAGACCCCTGAGCAGGTAGTTATTCAATTCGATAGAAGCAATAACAATAATGTCAACAGATCGATATCGTCGTTGGTAATACGGTTAGTAGGTCCTGTCCCTTATGCATCCGATAAAGTTGTGCTATATCCGTATAATGCCACAATGATTAAAAATGGTTAAGAGGTTCCTCTACCAATTGCAGACTCAGTGATAAATATTATGGACATAGAAAAAGTGACCCGTAGTGGTCGGGTGTTCAGGTCGGTCTGTCCTAAGGCTATGGAAGACGTGTCAGTAGGTAAGAAGGAAGAAGTTCCTGCAGTGGATCCAGTTAGTGCTCCAATGTGTCGGTCTGTTTATCCAGCAAATTGAAGACTAACTATGATGATGAATTGTTACGATTGATCAAAAGAAGTGAATTTAACGTTGTGGAGCAGCTGCTCCAAATGCCGTCAAAAATCTCTGTGCTGTCGTTACTGATGAATTCTGAGGCACACAGAGAAGCATTGCAGAAAGTGTTGGAACAAGCTTATGTTGAACACGATGTTACTGTAGATCAGTTTGACCACATTGTTGCTAACATTACTTCTTGTAACAATTTGAGTTTTTATGATGAAGAACTTCCCGAGGAAGGCAGAAATCATAATTTGGAATTATATATTTCGAAGAATTGCAAGGAGGACACGCTGCCCAATGTGTTGGTTGACACAAGATCATCGTTAAATGTGTTGCCGGAGTCAACTCTATCAAGACTCTCATATCAAGGCGCCCCGATGAGGTTTAGTGGCGTGGTTGTTAAAATGTTTGACGGTTCTCGCAAAACCTTCATTGGATAAATGGACCTTCCAGTAAAGATAAGTCCGAGTGATTTCCAAATTACTTTTCAAGTGATGGATATTCACCCGGCCTACAACTGTTTGTTAGGAATGCCATGGATTCATGATGCTGGAGCTGTGATGTCTACTCTACACCAGAAGCTGAAATTTGTGAAGAACGGAAAGCTTGTCGTTGTTGGTGGAGAGAAGGAATTGTTGGTGATCCGTTTGTCATCTTTTACTTATGTTGATGTTGAGGAGGAAGTTGGAACGCCGTTCCAAGCTTTGTCTATTGATGATGAATTAAAGAAAGCTAGGGCACCCACGTCTTCTTTAAAAGATGCACAAGAGGCCATTCAGGCTGGCCGTATTGATAAGTGGAGCTGTGTTGTGGAAGTCGCTGAGAATAAGAATAGAGCAGGGCTGGGATTTCAACCAGGGAAATTCAACGCCAATTGCAAGGTTATGCAACCAATTTTCCACAGTGGAGGGTTCGTTTATGGGAATGATCTACACTCAGTTGCCATCATCGAAGACAGTGATGAAGACGAAGCTTGCGCCAACTTTGTGACACATGGCCAGACTTGCAACAACTGGGTTGTTATTGATGTTCCTGTTGTTATGCACCGTTCTAAGTAATTTGTTTTTATTATTTTTAGAAAAATACTTATCCTATGCCTAAGGGAGAAGTGAACATTGTTGGGAATTTTTCTTATTATCATCAATGATGCTTTATTTTTACTTTTTGCTTTTTCTGAAAATGGTAATCACAAAAAAAACATAAATAAATAATAATCTTTCCATCTGCATAATATTTGTTTGCACTCCATTTCTCTAAAATCAAAATATCAAATCATTATGCACGTTGGTTCTCAAACCCATTGAATATAATGATCCTACTCCCCCTCTAAACTTTGATTTCCCTGTGTTTGAAGCTAAGGAAGAGAATGATGATGAAGAAGTATCAGATGAATTATCCTGTCTGCTTGAGCATGAGGAGAAATCCATTTAGCCGTTTGAAGAGCAGATTGAACTAATCAACTTGGGTTCCGAGGATGATGTGAAGGAAGTCAAGATTGGGTCTCAAATGTGTCCAGAAGGTAAGAAGAGGTTGATTGATCTTCTTCGAGAGTATTTAGATATGTTTGCTTGGTCTTATCAAGACATGCCTGGTTTGGATTATGAGATTGTGGAGCACAGATTTCCATTGAAGCCAGAATGCCCGTCGGTCAAGCAGAAATTGAGTAGAACTCATCCTAATATGGCAGTAAAGATCAAAGAGGAAGTGCAGAAGCAGATTGATGTTGGTTTCTTGTTACCTCCAAATATCCGCATTGGGTGGCCAATATTGTGCATGTTCCTAAGAAAGATGGAATAGTCCACATGTGTGTTGATTATAGAGATTTGAATAAATCCAGTCCGGAAGATGATTTCCCTCTGCCACACTTTGATATGTTGGTGGGCAATACAACTAAATTCAAAGTCTTTTCATTCATGGATGTATTTTCCAGTTATAATCAAATCAAGATGGCACCTGAAGATATGGAGAAAACCACATTCATTACACCCTGGGGAACATTTTGTTATAGAGTGATGCCTTTTGGTTTAAAGAATGCTGGTGCTACGTACCAGAGAACTATGATAACTCTTTTTCATGATATGATGCATAAAGAGATTGATGTTTATGTTGATGATATGATTGCTAAATCTATTGATGAGGAAGAGCATGTTGAACATTTGTTGAAATTATTCCAGCGTTTGAGGAAATATAAACTCCGCTTGAATCCCAATAAGTGTACTTTTGATGTTCGTTCTGGTAAGGTGTTGGGCTTCATTGTCAGTGAGAAGGGTATTGAATTTGACCCTGCCAAGGTCAAAGCAATACAAGAAATTCCTGCAACCAAAACCGAGAAGAAAGTCAGAGGTTTTCTTGGCCGCTTGAACTATATTTCAAGATTTATATCGCATATGACTGCCACATGTGCACCAATTTTCAAGCTTCTTCGGAAAGATCAGTCTTGTGATTGGACCAAAGATTTCCAGAAAGCTTTCGATAGTATCAAAGAATATCTGCTTGAGCCTCTGATTTTGTCTCCGCCTGTTGAAGGAATACCTTTGATCATGTATTTGACCATGCTTGATGAGAGTACGGGCCGTGTTCTTGGTCACAAAGATGAATATGGAAATAAAGAGTATGCAATTTACTACCTCAGTAAGAAGTTCACCGACTGCGAGACTCGGTATTCTATGTTTGAGAAGACATGTTGCACATTGGTTTGGGCTGCTAAGCGTCTGCGCCAGTATATGTTGAATCATATTACTTGGTTGATATCCAAAATGGATCCAATCAAGTACATTTTTGAGAAGCCTGCTTTAACAGGGAGAATCACCCGCTGGCAGATGTTGTAGTCTGAGTATGATATTGAATACCAATCTCAAAAAGCTATTAAAGGTAGTGCGTTGGCTGACCATTTGGCTCACTAACCAATTGAAGATTACCAGTCAGTACAATATGATTTTCCTGATGAAGATATTTTGTACTTGAAGATGAAAGATTATGATGAACCATTGCTTGAAGAAGGTCTAGAACCTGGTTCCCGTTGGGGCATGATATTTGATGGAGCTGTTAATTCGTATGGTAATGGAATTGGGACAGTGATTGTTACTCCTCACGACACTCGTTTTCTGTTTACAGCTAGATTGAACTTCAAATGTACAAACAATATGGCTGAGTATGAAGCTTGCATTATGGGGCTTGAAGAGACCATTGATCTCAGAATCAAATATCTTGACATCTATGGAGATTCAACTTTGGTTGTGAATCAGATCAACGGTGAATGGGAGATGAATCAACCCGGTTTGATACCATATAGAGATATGCTAGGAGGATATCAACTTTCTTCATAAAGGTTGAGTTTCATCATATCCTTCGAGATGAAAACTAGATGGCATATGCTCTTGCAACGTTGACTTCAATGATTGTGGTGAATTTTTGGAACGAAGTTCCTAATTTGACTGTGATGCATCTTGATAGGCCAACTCATGTGTTTGCTATTGAAGAAGTCAAAGATGAAAAGCCTTGGTATTTTGATATCAAATGTTTCCACCAAAGTCATATTTACGCGTCCAGGGCATCTTTGAAAGATAAGAAGACATTGAGAAGATTAGCTGGTACCTTCTACCTGAATGGTGATGTGCTTTATAAGAGAAACTTCGATATGGCTTTGCTCAGATGTGTGGATAGCTACGGGGATTACTTATTGATGAATGAAGTCCATGAAGGTTCCTTTGATACTCATTCCATTGGACACGCTATGCGAAGAAGATGTTGAGAGCAGGTTACTATTGGCTGACAATGGAATCTGATTGTTACAAGTTTATGAAGAAATGCCACAAGTGTCAAATTTATGCAGATAAGATTCATGTTCCTCCGACACTATTGAACGTCATTTCCTCCCCATGGCCCTTCTCTGTGTGGGTAATTGATATGGTTGGCATGATTGAGCCAAAAGATCGAACATACATCGTTTCATTCTGGTAGCTATTGATTACTTCACAAAGTGGGTTGAAGCAACATTGTATGTGAATGTGACCAAGAAAGTTGTTGTAAGGTTTATCAAGAATCAGATTATATGTCGATATGGTGTGCCAAGTAAGATCATTACTGATAATGGGTCGAAATTGAATAATAATATGGTGGAAGCTCTTTATAAAGACTTCAAGATTGCACATCATAATTCTTCTCCCTACATGCATAAGATGAATGAGGTTGTTGAAGCTGCGAACAAGAAAATTAAGAAGATTATTAAGAAAATGATTGTGACATACAAAGATTGGCATGAGATGGTCCCATTTTCTTTGCATGGGTACCGTACATCTATCTGCACTTCAACATGGGCAACCCCTTTTCTCCCTTGTTTATGGCATGGAAGCTGTGATTCCCGTTGAGGTTGAGATTCCATAATTGCGTGTTTTGATGGAAGGCAAGTTGACTGAAGATGAATGGTGTTAGACCATATATGACCAGTTGAATTTGATTGAAGAGAAGAGATTGACTGCCATGTGTCATGGTCAGCTATATCAGTAGAGAATGAAGAAAGCATTTGATAAGAAGGTCAAGCCTGGTGTGTTCAAAGAAGGTGACCTTGTGCTTAAGAAGATTCTATCTTTCAAACCTAATGCTAGGGGCAAATGGACTCCTAATTATGAAGGCCTATATGTTGTCAAGAGAGCCTTTTCGGGAGGTGCATTGATTCTTACAACTATGGATGGTGAAGAGTTCATTCGTCTTATGAATGCCGATGCAGTCAAGAAATACTCCGCCTAAAAATAAAAGAACAACTCGCTAAGTTGAAAACCTGAAAGGGCGACTTAGGTAAAAATGAGCATCTCGGTGGATTGAAAACCCAAAAGGGCGATCTAGGCAAAAGTTAGAGACCTAAAACAGGAAATTTATCTTGGTAGATTGAGTACCTCACCTCGGGGCAATCTAGGCAAAACTTAGGGATTATGGCAAGTAAGTGCATCCGTTTGTTCCTAATCATTGAAGCAATTTTGAACGATCATTTGGTTCTGATTCGTCATTCTCAACTGAAGACAAGAGCACAACGAATTTCAAAGTTGGTAGGGAGAGTAGTGATCATTGTATTCAATGTAGCCCTATTCCATGTAAATTACCATTTCTCAAACTTTGTAAAGATCCATGGAGTCTCGCCATTTGCGGACTAACATTCTATTGAATGAAGTTGAGCTTTTATCCAATTATTTCTATTCCTATTTACTTCTATTAAATAAAATTGATTTTTTATGATATTAATTTTGAAATAAATCAATGAATAATTATTTTTCTTAAAATAATAAAAATATGCACTTTAAGAATAATGGATTTCAGCAAGGAATGTCAATAGCAATATAAGAACAGGTAAGTCTTGAAGTGTGAAGCATTATTGTCTTTCCCAAGCAGTTGGTTTGGAAACTTTTTCCTCCCCAACAGTTCGTCGTTCGTTCCCAGCATGGTTAAGAAGTTACTCCCCAAGTGACCTGTTATCCCCAATTGAGCTGATGATTGGTCCCCTTTGCAATTCGTCTTCCCTAGCTGAGGTGTTTATGTTTTGCATCCCCCAGTTTGCGACTTGATGATTGGACCCTGGATACTCTGGAACCTTTATTTGGTCTCCAAGTCCCCATTTGCATTTGTTTGTGTTGCATTATCGCGACAGTTTCTCCCCTGTGTGAGTCAGATCCGGTTATCTTTGCCTTGGAATTGGTTTATTTCACAAATTCCAAGAAGATTCTTATGATTATTATTGGATGGTCTTTGGTTTGTACCAATAAGTCACAACATCCCCAGCAATTTGATTCCCCATTCAGAGTTTTATCTCTTGAATCCTTGATGGAGTTTGTCTTCTGATAGAAGTTTCCCTCCTTTCCGGTAGTGTTTGGTTCTGAGCAATATTAATTTTTGTCCCCTGCAAGGTTGTCTCCCATTTGACATGGTGTTGACCTAAAATTCCCCGCAGCGTTGACTGATTTGGATCCTCAGTTGATCATTCTCTATCCTTGGCGTGTTTGGTTGATTATCCTTCAACAATGCTCTCTTCCCTCCGTAGAGTTTGCCATGATTAATTGGAAGCATGTTTTCCATGTTTTCCCCAGCCATAGTTGATCTATCCAAAGCTAGATGATTTATTTTCATCCCTAGCAGATTTCCAATTGGTGTTTCCATCTTGTTGAGATTAGCTGAGTGTTTTGTAGTGATGATTCAAATCTTCGTTATTTGTATCCTTTGCGCTGTTTTCCAGCATAATCATAATCACAAACATGCATATTTATGCATATATAACACATCATCAAATATTTCATTATGCATTTATCGCATTGATTTTTCTTCCGATTCCCTGTTTTGGTGATATTATTTCCCCATGCAGATTTGGTGTATCTGTCCTCCTTCAATTGTAGAGTGTCAACCCCTTAAGCTAAAAAAGTTTATCCTTTCTCATTCCCCACTGAGTTATTTCCTCGTGGATGATAATTATTTAAGTTTCCTCCCTAGTTTATTATTTGGATAGAACCATTCCCCATGAGTTATATCCTTATTGGGTTGAGTCTTTGATTGATTGTTTCTTTCTAGTTCTTGCCTAGATAGATATTTTGGTCTCCAAGAGTCTATTACCCAGTAAATGGTAATATTCTTCTTGGTGTTGAGTACATTACCTTTACCTAATACCCGGTAAAAAAGTAATCTACTTCCTTTGTTTCCCCAGCGGATTCATTTTCACGTTTCCCCGACAAGTTTATCCTTGATATGTTCATCCTAACTGGTGACAGATATTCTTCCTTTTTGGTTTTCTACCCAGTAAAAAGGTAGTTGTATTCCCTACTTTTATTCCCCAGAGAATCTATCCTTGATATGTTCAGTTTAATCGGTGACAAATTTTCTCTTTTTTGCGCTCTTCTACCCAGTAAATGGTAGATATAAATCCTATTTTTCCCCTCAGAGTTTATCCTTGATATGATCACTTTAGCCAATGATGGATTTTCTCTTAGTTGTGGTGTTCTGCCCAATAACCGGTAGTTGTAATTCCTATTGAGTCTATCCTTAATATGTTCATCCTAACCGGTGACGGATATTCTCTCTTTGGTATTCTACCCAGTAACCGGTAGTTGTAATTCCTATTTCTCCCTGGCAGTTTATCCATGATATGTTTACCCTAACAGGTAACAAATATTCTTCCTCTTTCCTTAGGCGGTCTATCCTTGATATGTTCATCCTAACAGATGACAAATATTCTTCCTTTGACTTTATCCTTAATATGTTCACTTTAACCAGTGACAGATACTCTCTCTTTGGTATTCTGCCCAGTAGCAGGTAGTTGTAAATCCTATTTGATCTTTTCTCCCGAGTATGTTATTCTTACCCAGTAACCGGTAATGAATACGCCTCTTTTTCCTCAGCGAGTCATCCTTCATATATTTACCCTAACCGATAACGGATGCCCCTCTGTCAGAGTGTATTATCTTCTTACTCAGTAATCGGTAATGGATAATACATCTTTTTTACTCATGTGTTGAAGTTCATTCTTTCCCCAACTGAGTATTGCATCTTTGTTCTGATCTATTCTCATCCCCTGCAAATAACCTTATCCCCAGACTGAGTCTTTCCATTGATTTATTTTCATGGACATTCCCTCGCGTCTCCTGTAACACCCCGATAATAATATAATAATTTTTTTAAATTAAGTTAATAATATATTTATTAATTTAATTAGATAATTGGATTATTATTATTATTATTTTGGAATAATCATTATTTGGATTATTATTTTATTGGAATAGAATAAGTTGGAATAATAAAAAGTCCCATTTGTGGTAAAAAGGGTTTTCACGTGAAAAGGAACAGAGAAGCGGCTGAAAGTGGAAAAAGGCAAAGAGGCAGAGCAAAAGAAGAGGAAAAGCTTGAAGCTAACGGAAGTGCCGGATTAACTCAGGTAAGGGGGGTTTATCATCGATTAACGGGTATTATGGGATAGTATGTGATGGGTAGTGAGAAACCATTGAAATTGCCTCTGATTGAATGATACATGTGATGAACTTGTGACTTATTGATGAACGAATTTGGGTGATGATGGATGAGAAATTCGTAGGAATTAGAGGTAGAAAGGTTAACAATTTGTGAAATCGAAAATGTATGATTCGTGTTAGATGTTATGTGTAATATTGTGTGAAATTTGAACTGTGGAAGGGTAAACTGGATAGATCTCGTAGCAGAGAAAGCCATTGCAGATCTGAGAGTTCTGGTTTCTGGTCATACGCGTATGGCACTAGGCAATACGCGTATGAGATGGCTGGTACGCGTATGGCACTAGGCAATACGCGTATGGATGAGGAAGATGATGTTTTGAACGTGTTTTGGTCTCTGTTGGTACGCGTATGGGAATGTGATACGCGTAGCATACGCGTATGGGCGTGGGCATTACGCGTATGGATTTGGTCAGGCGTGGGCAATACGCGTATGGGCATAGGCAATACGCGTATGGGCAGAATTGTGATTTTTCTGTGCTGTTGTTGTACAGTTTTTGGTTGTTTAGGCTGAGTGATGTACTTAGCTGATGTATGATGTAGCAGGGATCATTTCCCGTTGTTTTGAGTAGTATAGGTATTAGTAGAATGTGCTAATACTGTATTTGATTATGTGGCATGATGTGATCTGCTTTTGTGATAAAATGTATTAATGATGTGTGATGATAAGCATGATGCTGTGAATGTATCAGTTATGTATGCATTTGTGAATAGACTGTTTTATGGCTTAGAGTGTGAGCTTATGTCTATTCTTGAATTGTTGCTGTTGTTGTTGCATTGCTAGGTGATTAGCATGCTTATTCTAGCCTTTGGGGCTGTAGCTAATTCCCATGGTGAGGAATTAGTGAGTGAACCATGGTGGGTTTGTTGTTGATGTTTGCATGCTAGATGATTAGTGTGCATAGTCTAGCCTTCGGGGCTGTAGCTGATTCCCATGGTGAGGAATTGGTGAGTGAGTCATTAGATCTCAAATGAGTGGGACTAGTGAGCTTAGTAGCCGTATCTGGATTTGATCGGTGAGCTTGAACTGTATGTTCAAGAATAGTCGGTACCGCATGTGTGGAGTCTCATTTCATAATGAATGTATGGCATATAATATGAATGGATGTATTCCAGTATTATATGTGTGTTATGTGTTGTGTTGTTGATGTTGAGTATGGTTGAGATTATACATATGCTATATATATTACTGTTGAATATGATGTTTGAACGGATATTGCCGTTGCTGAGTGCGTAATCTGATTAGGGTGAATTGATGTGTTATTTACTTAGCATTACATGTTGTTCTATAATGCTTATTATATTGATTGAGGAACTCACCCTTACATCTATTTTTCAGGTAACGAGCAGTGAGTTGAGTAGAAGCTAGTGCTATGGAGTCTAGTGTCGTCCTTAGTGGGTCATGCTCTGGTAGATGTAACATCGGGAGGGAATGTTTGACTATGTTTTAATTTAGTTGTTGATTCAACTTTACATGTAATGTAGTACATGATTTAAATGTCGATGTTTTGTACCCGCTGCGAATTATGCAAAAGAGTCTTATTTTGATTTAATAAATGAGCATGACAGGATATTTTGATAATTATTGTGAAATGATTGTGTGACACCCTTCGGGGCATAATTACTCTGATTGATATGTTATTATTTTAACTAAATATTTTGGGGTATTTAGAAGGGTGTTACATTAGTGGTATCAGAGCCTGGTTGGTCGAGTCGAGTCGTAATTATTCTGTTTCCCCTGTACGGTATAGGTGTTGTGTAACCTATCAGTACTCATTGTTTTAGTTTGTTTGGGTTTTCAGAATAGAGATGGCTGGAAGAGGTAGAGATGATGCTGCAATTGCTGAGGCTCTGGGTATGCTAGCTGGAGTACTTGGAGGAAATCCGAATGTTGTGGGAATGGGAGCTGCTCGTCAACTGAGTGAGTTCCAGAAGAACAATCCTCCAATGTTTAAGGGAGCATACGATCCAGATGGCGCTCAGAAGTGGTTGAAGGAGATCGAGAGAATCTTCCGAGTAACTGAGTGTGCCGATAACCAGAAGGTCAGGTTCGGTACGCATATGCTGTCAGAGGAAGCTGATGATTGGTGGGTTGCTACCCGCACTGAGTTGGAATCTGCTGGAAATGCTGAGATTACTTGGGCAGTGTTCAGAGAGAGATTTCTGAGGAAGTACTTTCCAGAGGATGTCAGAGGAAAGAAAGAAATAGAATTCTTGGAATTGAAGCAGGGTAACCGGTCTGTTACTGAGTATGCTGCTAAGTTCACAGAGCTGTCAAAGTATTACACTCCCTATAATGAGGCTGCTGGAGAATTTTCGAAATGTGTGAAGTTTGAGAACGGGTTGCGTCCCGAGATCAAGCAGGCGATTGGATATCAGCGGATCAGGGTGTTTTCTGATTTGGTTGACTGTTGCAGGATTTTCGAACAGGATTCCAAGGCTAGAGCAGAGAGCTATCAGCAAAGGGTTGATAGGAAAGGTAAGAATCAGATTGATCGTGGAAAACCGTATGCAGCTGGCAAAGGTTTCCAGCGGCAGAGTGGGATGAAGAGGCCTAGTGGGGGAGACTCTAGTGCTCCTGTTAAGTGTTACAGATGTGGTCGGGCTGGACATCGTGTTCATGAGTGTACCAGTGCTGAGATGAAGTGTTTCAAGTGTGGAAAAGGTGGTCATTTGGCTGCAGAGTGTCGGTTGAAGACTGTGACTTGTTTCAACTGTGGAGAAGTGGGCCATATCAGTCCACAGTGTCCTAAGCCGAAGAAAGAGAATCAGTCAGGAGGCAAGGTCTTTGCTTTATCGGGTTCTGAGACTTCTGCAGACGATCGTTTGATCCGAGGTACGTGTTATATTAATGGCTTTCCTTTTGTAGCTATTATTGACACCGGTGCTACTCATTCCTTTATATCTTTGGATTGTGCTGTGAAACTTAAGTTAGAGATATCTGAGATGTATGGTAGTATGGTGATTGATACTCCTGCAAAGGGTTCAGTGACTACTACTTCAGTTTGCTTGAGTTGTCCTTTGAGTATTTTTGGTAGAGACTTTGGGATAGACCTTGTGTGTCTTCCACTAGTACAGATTGATGTTATTCTGGGTATGAACTGGTTGGTGTGTAACCGAGTTTATATCAACTGTTTTGATAAGACTGTAATATTTCCTGAGGTTGAGGCAGGAGAGAGTGTGGTTCTATCAGCGAGGCAGGTGAATGAGGAAGTAGCAGATGGGGCAGAGTTGTTTATGCTGTTAGCGACTTTAGAGGCTAAAGATAAACTAGCAATTTGTGATCTAGCCGTGGTGTGTGATTTTCCTGATGTGTTTCCTGAAGAAGTGAATGAATTGCCGCCAGAGCGTGAAGTTGAGTTCTCGATTGATTTGGTACCTGGTACTAGACCGATATCGATGGCTCCGTACCGTATGTCTGCTGTTGAGTTAGCTGAATTGAAGAGTCAGTTGGAAGATCTGTTGGATAAGAGATTTATTCGTCCGAGTGTGTCACCGTGGGGTGCACCAGTATTGTTGGTTAAGAAGAAAGAAGGGACTATGAGGTTGTGTGTGGACTACAGGCAATTGAATAAAGTGACGATCAAGAATCGGTATCCTTTACCGAGGATTGATGATTTGATGGATCAATTGGTTGGTGCGAGTGTGTTCAGCAAAATAGATTTGAGATCTGGGTATCATCAGATACGTGTGAAAACTGAAGATGTTCAGAAGACTGCTTTCAGAACAAGGTATGGACATTATGAGTATTCTGTAATGCCTTTTGGTGTGACTAATGCGCCTGGAGTATTTATGGAGTATATGAATAGGATTTTCCATCCGTACCTAGACAAGTTTGTGGTAGTGTTTATTGATGACATTTTGGTGTATTCGAAATCTGAAGAAGAGCATGTTGAGCATTTGAGAGTGGTTTTAGAAGTTCTCCGAGAAAAGAAGTTATTTGCTAAACTCTCTAAATGTGAATTTTGGTTAGAAGAGGTTAGTTTTCTTGGTCATGTGATTTCAAGAGGTGGTGTTGCTGTTGATCCTTCTAAGATAGAAGCGGTATCTAAGTGGGAAGCTCCGAAGTCAGTTTCTGAGATAAGGAGTTTTCTTGGACTTGCAGGTTATTATAGGAAGTTCATTGAGGGATTTTCTAAGTTGGCGTTACCGTTGACGATGTTGACTAGAAAGGGGCAAGCGTTTGTTTGGGACTCAAAATGTGAAGAAGGTTTCCAAGAGTTAAAGAGAAGGTTAACTACTGCTCCTATTCTGATATTACCGAGTCCGTCGGAACTGTTTGAGGTTTACTGTGATGCTTCATTGTTGGGTTTAGGTGGTGTGTTGATGCAGAATAAGCAGGTTATAGCTTATGCTTCGAGACAACTGAGAGTTCATGAGAGGAACTATCCGACGCACGATTTAGAGTTGGCAGCTGTGGTGTTTGTTCTGAAGTTGTGGAGGCACTATTTGTATGGGTCAAGATTTGAGGTTTTCAGTGACCATAAGAGTTTAAAGTATTTGTTTGATCAGAAAGAGCTGAATATGAGACAGAGGAGGTGGTTAGAATTTCTGAAGGATTATGACTTTGGTTTGAATTACCATCCGGGTAAAGCAAATGTAGTGGCTGATGCATTGAGTAGGAAATCATTGCATATGTCTATGTTAATGGTTAGGGAATTGGATTTGATTGAGCAGTTTAGAGACTTGAGTTTGGTGTGTGAGAGTACTCACAATAGTGTTAAATTGGGGATGTTGAAGTTAACGAATGGTATTTTGGATGAGATCAGAGAGGGTCAGAAATCCGATATGCTTTTGGTTGATAAGCTGACTCTAGTGAATCAAGGTCAAGGTGGTGAATTCAGAGTTGATGAGAATGGTGTTTTGAGATTTGGTAATCGGGTGTGTATTCCGGATGTTACTGAGCTTAAGAAGAGCATTCTTGAAGAAGGACATCGTAGTGGTTTGAGTATTCATCCTGGAGCTACGAAGATGTATCATGATTTGAAAAAGTTATTTTGGTGGCCGGGAATGAAGAAAGAAATTGCGAGTTTTGTTTATTCCTGTTTGACATGTCAGAAGTCAAAGATTGAGCATCAGAAGCCGTCTGGGCTAATGCAACCGTTGGCTATTCCAGAGTGGAAGTGGGATAGTATCAGTATGGATTTTGTTTCTGGTTTGCCGAGGACAAGTAAGAATTTTGAGGCTATATGGATAATTGTTGATAGATTGACGAAGTCGGCTCATTTCATTCCGATCAGAATGGATTATCCGTTAGAGAGATTAGCCGAGTTGTATATTGAGAAGATTGTAAGTTTGCATGGTATTCCGTCTAGTATTGTTTCGGACAGAGATCCTAGATTTACATCGAAGTTCTGGGAGGGTTTGCAGAGGGCTTTGGGAACTAAGCTGAGATTGAGTTCTGCATATCATCCGCAGACTGATGGTCAGACTGAGAGGACGATTCAATCATTAGAGGATCTTTTGAGAGCTTGTGTTTTGGAAAAAGGAGGTGCTTGGGATTGTTATTTACCTTTGATTGAGTTTACCTACAACAATAGTTTTCATTCGAGCATTGGTATGGCACCGTTTGAAGCTTTGTATGGTAGGAGATGTCGGACACCGTTATGTTGGTATGAGTCCGGTGAGAGTGCTGTGGTTGGACCGGAGATTGTTCAACAAACTACGGAAAAGATTAAGATGATTCAGGAGAAGATGAGAATTGCTCAGAGTCGTCAGAAGAGTTATCATGACAAGAGGAGGAAGTCACTTGAGTTCCAAGAGGGAGATCATGTGTTTCTTCGTGTTACTCCGATAACTGGTGTTGGTCGAGCTTTGAAGTCAAAGAAGTTGACACCTCGATTTATTGGTCCTTATCAGATTTTGGAGAGGATAGGAGAGGTAGCCTATCGTATCGCTTTACCGCCGTCGCTTGCGAATTTGCATGAGGTTTTTCATGTGTCTCAGTTGAGGAGGTACATTCATGATCCGTCGCATGTAGTCCAAGTAGATGATGTACAGGTGAGAGATAACCTGACTGTTGAAACATCACCTATGAAGATCGAGGATCGAGAGTTGAAGCAGTTGCGGGGTAAAGAGATTGCCTTGGTGAAGGTAGCTTGGGGAGGACCAGCAGGTGGCAATGTGACTTGGGAACTGGAGAGTAAGATGAAGGAGTCTTATCCGGAGTTGTTCGCTTGAGGTATGTTTTCGAGGACGAAAACTCTTTTAGTGGGGGAGAGTTGTAACACCCCGATAATAATATAATAATTTTTTAAATTAAGTTAATAATATATTTATTAATTTAATTAGATAATTGGATTATTATTATTATTATTTTGGAATAATCATTATTTGGATTATTATTTTATTGGAATAAAATAAGTTGGAATAATAAAAAGTCCCATTTGTGGTAAAAAGGGTTTTCACGTGAAAAGGAACAGAGAAGCGGCTGAAAGTGGAAAAAGGCAAAGAGGCAGAGCAAAAGAAGAGGAAAAGCTTGAAGCTAACGGAAGTGCCGGATTAACTCAGGTAAGGGGGGTTTATCATCGATTAACGGGTATTATGGGATAGTATGTGATGGGTAGTGAGAAACCATTGAAATTGCCTCTGATTGAATGATACATGTGATGAACTTGTGACTTATTGATGAACGAATTTGGGTGATGATGGATGAGAAATTCGTAGGAATTAGAGGTAGAAAGGTTAACAATTTGTGAAATCGAAAATGTATGATTCGTGTTAGATGTTATGTGTAATATTGTGTGAAATTTGAACTGTGGAAGGGTAAACTGGATAGATCTCGTAGCAGAGAAAGCCATTGCAGATCTGAGAGTTCTGGTTTCTGGTCATACGCGTATGGCACTAGGCAATACGCGTATGAGATGGCTGGTACGCGTATGGCACTAGGCAATACGCGTATGGATGAGGAAGATGATGTTTTGAACGTGTTTTGGTCTCTGTTGGTACGCGTATGGGAATGTGATACGCGTAGCATACGCGTATGGGCGTGGGCATTACGCGTATGGATTTGGTCAGGCGTGGGCAATACGCGTATGGGCATAGGCAATACGCGTATGGGCAGAATTGTGATTTTTCTGTGCTGTTGTTGTACAGTTTTTGGTTGTTTAGGCTGAGTGATGTACTTAGCTGATGTATGATGTAGCAGGGATCATTTCCCGTTGTTTTGAGTAGTATAGGTATTAGTAGAATGTGCTAATACTGTATTTGATTATGTGGCATGATGTGATCTGCTTTTGTGATAAAATGTATTAATGATGTGTGATGATAAGCATGATGCTGTGAATGTATCAGTTATGTATGCATTTGTGAATAGACTGTTTTATGGCTTAGAGTGTGAGCTTATGTCTATTCTTGAATTGTTGCTGTTGTTGTTGCATTGCTAGGTGATTAGCATGCTTATTCTAGCCTTTGGGGCTGTAGCTAATTCCCATGGTGAGGAATTAGTGAGTGAACCATGGTGGGTTTGTTGTTGATGTTTGCATGCTAGATGATTAGTGTGCATAGTCTAGCCTTCGGGGCTGTAGCTGATTCCCATGGTGAGGAATTGGTGAGTGAGTCATTAGATCTCAAATGAGTGGGACTAGTGAGCTTAGTAGCCGTATCTGGATTTGATCGGTGAGCTTGAACTGTATGTTCAAGAATAGTCGGTACCGCATGTGTGGAGTCTCATTTCATAATGAATGTATGGCATATAATATGAATGGATGTATTCCAGTATTATATGTGTGTTATGTGTTGTGTTGTTGATGTTGAGTATGGTTGAGATTATACATATGCTATATATATTACTGTTGAATATGATGTTTGAACGGATATTGCCGTTGCTGAGTGCGTAATCTGATTAGGGTGAATTGATGTGTTATTTACTTAGCATTACATGTTGTTCTATAATGCTTATTATATTGATTGAGGAACTCACCCTTACATCTATTTTTCAGGTAACGAGCAGTGAGTTGAGTAGAAGCTAGTGCTATGGAGTCTAGTGTCGTCCTTAGTGGGTCATGCTCTGGTAGATGTAACATCGGGAGGGAATGTTTGACTATGTTTTAATTTAGTTGTTGATTCAACTTTACATGTAATGTAGTACATGATTTAAATGTCGATGTTTTGTACCCGCTGCGAATTATGCAAAAGAGTCTTATTTTGATTTAATAAATGAGCATGACAGGATATTTTGATAATTGTTGTGAAATGATTGTGTGACACCCTTCGGGGCATAATTACTCTGATTGATATGTTATTATTTTAACTAAATATTTTGGGGTATTTAGAAGGGTGTTACATCTCCCAACATTTTTTAAGTCGTAGCCTGACCTACGCACAACTTTTATCCCCTAGAGTCTATGCCTCCTCAGTGAGTTTTCCTTACAGAATGCATTATACTCCTTTGGACTTTCAGTGTCTCCGGATTCTTCTCCTTTAGGGAAATATATTCCCCACAAAGATTATTTTAACATTTATATCATATGCATCATGAGGTCTCTTAAGGATAATTTTTTTTCTTAATGTTGTTATTTAAGTCCATTCTACTGAGTTGATACGAATACTTTAACCTTCACATCCTCAGTTAGAATGTCCTTAAATAGGGGCAGCTGTAAGTGTAAGAACAAAGTTGGTTCTACAATGTATCTCTAAGATTTTTATGATAACAAAGGATGAAACAAAAATGGTACTCTAATGAAATTTTTCTTAAGTGTGCAAGACTCTGATCAAATAATCAGATAGATAAATACATCAGATACAGAATTCAACTATCAGATGCTACTCAGAGAAAACGCGTCCAGAAGGTTCTGACTGTGATCAACGCAGTTACCAGCGTAACAGAAAAAAGTCAGAAACTCTGGTAAAGAAGACTGAATCCAGACTCTGAATCTGAAGAAGTCAAGAGCATAGAGAAACTCTTATGTGGTCAGATATTATCAACCTCTGACGTTAAACTATAATTTACCAAGACTCTAATACAGATTCACCAGTTCAGAACACGTAACTAAAAATAAATCTGGTTTTGGAAAGAAATTATTTCTAGAAGGAAATAATGAGGCGCACAAAACTGTTTTAGAAAGAAACAAGGAGAGTAATGACAATAAACATTCTTCAATGACCAAGATCCTGTCATCACTCCAACGGTCCTTCTCAACGCCTATATAAAGGACTGAATACTTCACAAGAAGACACACCTGAGACACACACAGAATACAAAAACTCTCATTCATTCTCTCTCATTTTTCACGAGCTACTGCTCTTACGTGAAAAGCTATTATTCTTATAACTCTGTAATATTTGCTTTTTGTTAGAAGCACATTGCATTACAAATCATATTTTTGCTAAGATATTTCCTCAGGTGACCCTGTGCACTCTGAATACTTGAGAAGGCTAAGGGATTATTCTCTTAGGCGGTTGTTTGTGTAATCTTTCAAGATTAGTGGATTAAGACCTTTTTGAAGGCGAAATCACCTTGGCAGGGTGGACTGGAGTAACTTTGATTTTCAAGCAAACCAGTATAAAATTCTGTGTCATATTCCTTTTTATTCTCTGTGTGTCTGATATCTCAAAAAGTTTTTATTTCCAAAAACAATTTAAACCCCCTTTCTTGTTTTTCTCTACCTTCAATTGGTATCAGAGCTTCAGCTCTGTTATTGATTTTCTAATCAAACACTTAACAGTGTAGAGAGATCCAACGTGAGAAAAACGCCATGGCCAACACCAATGAAAGAGACAGTTACAATGCTAAACCTCCAATCTTTGATGGAGAAAAAATTGATTATTGGAAAGACAAAATTGAATGTTTCTTTCTGGGCTACGACGCTGATCTATGGGATTTAGTCACAATTGGCTACACTCCACCTGTGACTGACGCTGGTGTTGCCATCCCCAGAAGAAAAATGGCAGATGATCAGAAGCGCGAATTTAAAAACCATCACAAAGCAAGAACGATACTACTAAATTCCATTTCCTACAATGAATATGAAAAGATCACCAACAGGGAAATAGCTAAAGAAATACTTGACTCCTTAAGGATGACTCACGAAGGAAATTCTCAAGTCAAAGAGACAAAGGCTCTGGCTTTAATTCAAAAATATGAAGCCTTCAAAATGGAGGACAATGAAGCTGTAGAGGTAATTTTTTCTAGATTTCAAACCTTAATTGCAGGTCTCAAAGTGCTGGACAAAGGCTACACAACTGCTGATCCTGTCAAAAAGATTGTTAGAAGCTTGCCAAAGAAATGGAGACCCATGGTCACAGCTCTAAAGTTATCAAAAGATCTGAACAACATCAACCTTGACGAACTTGTCAGTTCACTCAGATGCCGCAATATAGAACTGGAGGAAGATGAGCCTCAAAAGAAGATCAAGTCTGTAGCACTAAAGTCCAGATCTGAAAGACGCAAGCCAGAAAGAAACAAAGCCTTCCAAGCTGAAGAGGAAGAAAATGAAGACTCTGAAAAAGAAGACTCTGACGATGAAGAAGAGTTATCCCTTTTGACTAGAAGAGTTAAAAAACTCTGGAGAAAAAAGAATAATAACTTCAGAAGGCCAAGACCCAAGGGAGATCACTCAGAATCTACTTCCAGAGGTAAGTCAAACAAAGAAATAACATGCTATGAATGTAAGGAAACAGGTCATTGTAGAAACGAATGTCCCAAGTTGAAGAAAGAAAGCTCCAGAAGAGAGAATTTCAAGAAAAGTTCATTCATAACTAAAAAGGGACTAATGGCCACCTGTGACGACAGTGGGTCTGACTCGTCCGAATCAGAGTCTGAAGAACATGAAAATGTTGCACTCATGGCTATCACCTCCAGAAATACATCAGATGGAGAATCTGACTCTGAAGAGGTATTTTCTGATCTTTCTCACTCTGACCTTGAATCATGCCTTTTTGAAACTCTAACCTCATATCAGAAACTTAAACAAAAATTTAAGGCTTTAAAAGGAGTTCTTGAAAGAACAATCAAAGAATGTGATAAGCTTGAGATAACTGCTTCAGAACTAAAAAATGAAAATCAAACTTTGATAAAAGAAAGAGACTCCACAAATAAACAATGTTTAAAACTTGAAGAAGCACTATCTCAAGCCCAAAAAACTTCTAACACAATGATATATGAATATGAAAAATCTTTTCAAAAGTTTTTGAAAAATGGGATAAAAAGGAACAAAATGGCATCCATGATTTATGGAGTAAGTCAGAATAATAAAAGAGGAATATGGTATGTCCCTAGTGAAGATAAATCTTCCACAGATGACAAACCTAAATCTCCTTTTTCTTATCACTACACACATACACAAGCACAACGTTTTGATAATGCTAGAAAACCCAAAGTTCTAAGAAACTCTTGGAAAACTAATTATAAAGGACCCAAAATATTCTGGGTACCAAAGGATAAGATTGTTTATGTTACAAATATCTTATGCAGCTGAGTTAAGACACCAATCATGGTACCTGGACTCTGGATGCTCGCGACACATGATGGGAAGAAAGCATATGTTCCAAAACCTGGAACTTAAAGATGATGGCTTTGTAGGTTTCAGAGGAAATCAGAAAGGAAGGATCAGAGGCTCCAGAACTATTGGTAATGGAACTCTTTCCTCTATATCTGTTGTTCTCTATGTAGAAGGATTAATGCATAATCTGTTATTAATAAGTCAATTAAGTGATAACGGTTATGACGTAATCTTCAATCAAAAAACATGTAAAGCAATTAATCAGAACAATGGAACAATCCTATTCACTGGCAAGAGGAAAAACAATATTTACAAGATAAATCTTTCAGACCTAAAAGAACAAGAGGTAAAATGCCTGATGTCTGTTCATGAAGAGCAATGGGTATGGCATAAACGCTTGGGCCACATTAGCATAAGAAAACTCTCTCAGCTAAATAAACTCGAGTTAGTCAGAGGCCTACCTAAACTGAAGTACTCTTCAGAAGCTCTATGTGAGGCATGTCAGAAAGGTAAAATTTCAAAAACGTCTTTCAAAAAGAAAAATATTGTTTCTACCTCTAAGCCTCTGGAACTTCTTCACATTGACCTGTTCGGGCCTGTTAAGACAGCATCAGTCAATGGAAAGAAATATGGACTAGTTATTGTTGATGACTTTAGTCGCTTGACATAGGTAAAATTCCTAAAGCACAAGAGTGAGTCTCCACTCTGTATTCACTAGCTTCTGTTCCAAAGTGCAAAATGAGTTTGACTCTAAAATCATCAGAGTTAGAAGTGATCATGGTGGAGAATTTGAAAATAATTTTTTTAAGGAACTATTTGATTCTAATGGAATATCCCATGATTTCTCGTATTCTAGAACTCCACAACAAAATGGAGTTGTTGAAAGGAAGAATATGACACTCCAAGAGATAGCCAGAACCATGATCAATGAAACAAATGTGACTAAGCACTTTTGGGCTGAAGCAGTAAATACAACGTGTTATATTCATAATAGAATTTCTATAAGACCTATTCTGGAAAAGACTCCCTATGAACTGTGCAAGGGAAGAAAGGCCAACATTTCTTATTTCCATCATTTTGGATGCTCTTGCTTTATTCTGAATACTAAAGAACATCTGAACAAGTTTGATTCAAAAGCACAAAAAGGTATTATGCTAGGATACTCAGAACGCTTTAAAGGCTACAAAGTATACAACATAGAAACCAAAATTGTGGAAGAATCAATCCATGTTAGATTTGATGATAAGCTTGACCTTGAAAAGTCAAAGTTAGTTGAGAAACTTGCAGATCTGGAGATTACTCTTGCAGGTTCTGACGAAAAGACTAAAGCACCAGAAGTATCTGATAAACAAAGCCCAGATGCAACTGAAGCCTCAACTATCCAGAAGAAATCAAGAAGACACCCCAACATCTCTGAATATTTGATTATGGGAAACAAGGATGAACCTGTTAGAACTAGGTCAACATTCAAAGTATCTGAAGAAATTCCTTTAGTACTAGTATCTTTGATTAAGCCTACTTCCTGTGATAAGGCACTTCAAGACAACGACTATCTAGCCAGAAGATCGAAGAAGATCTAGCCAGAAGATCGAAGAAGATCTAGCCAGAAGATTGAAACCGTATCCAGCCCGAGGATCAAAATTAACATCCAACCAGAGGACTAAATTGAGTATAGATTCAGCTAGAGGATCGAAACTCCAGATTAAGTCAGAAGACTGATTCAGATTCAGCCAGAGGATCGGAAGAGAAATAAACAACGCGGTGTATTTCAGCATTTTTGTGGTGTTCTCGAAGCGCAAATTTTCGGTCTATCTTTGGTATTCAATCACAGCTCACCCTGTTTGTCTGATAAGCTGTTCGCTTTCATCCTGCTCGGGTTAGCTGATGACTGAATAGGGGCAGCTGTAACACCCCAAAATTTGCCCTCCTTATTCACGCATTCATTTTTAGGTTATTTAACATTAGATACATTGCATTTCATCATGTCAATTGGGATTAGCTCCAAGAAGCTTGAACATCATCCAGGACACTTTGTGGGTTCTATTTAGATGATCAGTCAACACAAGGGAAAAACTTGAGTTACTTCCAACAGAGGTCTATTCGTCAGTCAAAACGTTAATCTTGAAGGAGCAAAGGTTTGCTCATGAGCTGTCATGCTCGCTAGGCGAAGCCCACGTGTTTTGAAAAAAAAAACGAAAAAAAAAAGAAAACGAAAAAAAAAATACGGAAAACGAAAAAATAAAAAATTAAATAAATAAAAAAAAAATTAAAAAAAATCTCAGACTTGGACGTCTCTCAAAAGCCCACTAAGCTACCAATATTAGGCTATAAATACTAGAGTTTTCATTGAAACAAAATCCTGGACAAAACCTGGAAAGAAACCTAAACAGAGAGAGTGAGAATTAATCTGCAGCAACCTCCAGGCAACTTTGAAAGGTTCATTCTGACTCACACACTTTCAGCTCAAGCAAACCCTAACATTGGTTTGCAAGTCCAGCCGTGCCATTTGATTTCAACCGATCTCTCCAATCAGGTTTGAACTTGTAAGTGTTTCCCTTGTATTTCACAAAGTCAGGTACTTTGAACTTGTAACACCCTAAAATTTTTCCTCCTTATTCACGCATTCATTTTTAGGTCATTTAACATTAGATATATTGCATTTCATCATGTCAATCGAGATTAGCTCCAAGAAGCTTGAACATCATCCAAGACACTTTGTGGGTTCTATTTAGATGATTAGTCAACACAAGGGAAAGACTTGAGTTACTTCCAACAGGGGTCTATTCGTCAGTCAAAACGTTAATCTTGAAGGAGCAAAGGTTTGTTCATGAGCTGTCATGCTCGCTAGGCGAAGCCCACGTGTTTTGAAAAAAAAAAACGAAAAAAAAAAATTTAAATAAATAAAAAATCTCAGACTTGGACCTCTCTCAAAAGCCCACTAAGCTACCAATATTAGGCTATAAATACTAGAGTTTTTATTGAAACAAAACCTAGAAAGAAACTTAGACAGAGAGAGTGAGAATTAATCTGCAGCAACCTCCAGGCAACTTTGAAAGGTTCATTCTGACTCACACAGTTTCAGCTCAAGCAAACCCTAACATTGGTTTGCAAATCCAACCGTGCCATTTGATTTCAACCGGTCTCTCCAATCAGGTTTGCCCTTATTCCCATTACCTTTGTGCTTTGAAGTTGAATACTCTGAATGTTTGAGGTATGATGGATGAATTTTATTAGGTTTTTTGCCCACGGGTTCATAATTATGTATGAATGTATAAATAATGTCTTGAATGCTTAATCATTTAATTTCTGAAGTGTATGCCACAGGGTTTGAGGTTTCTGAAACCATAATGTTATCCATGAAAAATCCAAAACCCGCAGGCGCTCGCTAGCACCTTCGCTAGGCGAGTACGCAGCGACGCTTCGCCAAGCCTTTGCTAGGCGAGACAGTAGTGATCGCGACAGTAGCATTTGCTTTTTTCTGTTTTGCTCTAATCTGACTTACGTTTGTCATAGCATGTTTTCTCCTAATCCTTATCGTGTTTCACTAACCCTTTTGTTGAGTTTTTGTGAAGGCTCACATGACTTTTGCAGGGATAGCTCGCTGGATATTCCACTTTGCTTGTGGGATACCATTTGGGAGATTTATTCTGATTTCCTTGTTGGCACGTTTACTTTATACATGTTTGTTTTGTATGTGTTCGTATCCCCACAGGTAGCGCGGTTCCTTCGTCAAGGACTGCCTTTTTGCATGAGCATCCCTAACCCTACAAACTCATTGATTTTTCTTCTCCTAAGAACACGTTAACTCCTTCTACTACAGGCGAGTAAGTCTCCAAAGGTCGAGCATCCGGTAGATTGCGTAGTAACGTCATTCGTCCAAAACCCAATCCATAACCCCGTAGTTAGCCAAACTACGGCTTGCTCTGATTCTCATTCCAGATGAGATACGTAGGCATAAGACGCGATGTCTTAGCGAGCACAATTACCCTTAACCTCTAGGTAGCCGAGCTACGAAGACTCTGATTCTCATATTCAGATGAGATACGTATGCAATGGATGCGACATCCGTGCGAGTCATTTTCTTTTGATCCCTTTTTTTAGTAAATAACACATTAGATAAACCCAAACCCTTTGTCGCAACCTGAAAAATACAGTGTGCAAAAAAAACAACCGGCGAAAGAGAATGACAGAAGAGTCGCCACCGTGCGTTATTCATCCCAAAGGAGGGAAAGGAAACGCTCGAAGTAAACCTGAAAAAGGA
Organism: Lathyrus oleraceus; assembly: GCF_024323335.1. Classification (NCBI taxonomy): domain Eukaryota; kingdom Viridiplantae; phylum Streptophyta; class Magnoliopsida; order Fabales; family Fabaceae; genus Lathyrus; species Lathyrus oleraceus. Next base: position 252,957,449 of record NC_066585.1, on the reverse strand, counting down.
AAGGACAAGACGGGGTCTCGCAACCAAATCTTGGGTTCGGGAGTCGGTTATGCGAAGGGAAGGTATTAGCACCCCTACGCATCCATAGTACTCTACGGGATCCACTTTTGTAGTTTTTGTCTAAAGGGTATGGGTTTACCTAACGTGTTTATTTACTAAAAAGGTTAAGAGAAATGACTCGCGCGGATGTCGCATCCACTGCATACGTATCTCATCTGAATATGAGAATCAGAGTCTTCGTAGCTCGGCTGACCTATGGGTTAAGGGGATGTGTGCTCGCTAAGACATCGCGTCTTATGCCTACGTATCTCATCTGGAATGAGAATCAGAGCAAGCCGTAGTTCGGCTAACTACGGGGTTATGGATTGGGTTTTGGACGAACAACGTTACTACGCAATCTACCGGATGCTCGACCTTTGGAGACTTACTCGCCTGTAGTAGAAGGAGTAAACGTGTTGCTTTGGGTTTTAGGGTTTGGGATGCTCGAGGGCAAAAAGGCAGTCCTTGACGAAGGAACCGCGCTACCTGCAGGGATATGAATACAAAACACAAAACATGTATCTCAAAGTAAAATGCCACCAAGGGGCTCAAACATTGCCTCCTATCGAGGTCTTCCAGCTAAGAAAGCGATAAAGTATGAGAAAGGGAAAAAATTACCACACGGATAAAGATCCGAAGCTATAGCAGTTAAAGGGGCAAGAAACCCTGAAATGTCTCCAGCTGGACCGTCAAAGGAAATCAGTCAACACGAATAATCAGAATAAAACTCCAGGGGGTATCCCACAAATAAAGTGGGAAACCACGCGAGTGTCTCTGCGAAAGCCATGTGAGCCCTCACAAAACTCGACAAAGGGTTAGAGTAGTAGGACGAAATCAAGAGAAAACAATGCCATGGAAACACAAGACAGGTTAGAATAAACAAAATAGGGTAACCCAGAGTTGCCCCTAAATCAAAATGTAACCACATGAATAATTCCATCAAAATTCACAAAAGGCTCACAAAAAGGTATCAAATTCACCCATAATACCTCATACATTTAGAGCATTCAAATAAAAGGCATAAAGATGATGGATATAGGGCAAACCTGATTGGAGAGCTTGATTGAGTTGCGCCCGTGAGGTTTACAAGTTGAGTTCCTTTCAGGGTTTGGAGGTTGCTCTGAACTCTGTTGGCTTTTCTCTCACTATCTTTTCCTCAGGGTTTTGCTTCTCTTCCTTCTTTCTCCAGTGAATCTCCCAGTGTAACTCCAAGTGTAACTCCAAATGTGTTTTCCTCTACTGAAACTTCAGTATTTATAGACTGATTTTCGTGGGTAATGGGCTCAAATGAGGGAGACCCAAGTCCAAAATAATTTGTTATATTTTATTTATTTATTTAATTAATTAATTGATTAATTAATTAATTAATTAATTAAATTATTTTATTTATTTTTTCGTTTTTTTTCGTTTTTTTTTTTCGGGAAAAATGAAGGGTAAATTTTGGGGTATTACAGCTGCCCCTATTCAATCAACTGGAGACCCGGAAAGAAGATGGCAGCTGCTTTCGTACTTTCGAGGTATCAAGGGATTGAATACAATAAAAGCCCAAAAATTTGCACTGAAGTGAAGTGAAGTAACAATGTCTGTCAGAATCAGTAAAGAGGTGGTCTTGAAAGAAGAATTCGTCTGGTACGGTGAGAGTCAGTTTGAATATCGAAAAAGAATGTTAAACTAGATACCAAAATAAATGGTAACACAGAAATAACCATGGCCTGAATGCCGCTCAGCAGTCTGAATACTGGAAAGGATTTCGATCTGAACATCGGAAAATTGGCCTGAATGCCACAAGTCGCATCGACCTGAACGTCAGAACCTTCTTCGATCTGAACATCGGAAAATTGGCCTGAATGCCACTTCGATCTGAATATCGGAAAATTGGCCTGAATGCCACTTCGATCTGAATACCGGAAAACTGGCCTGAATGCCACAAGTTGCATCGACCTGAACGTCGGAAACTTCTTCGATCTGAACATCGGAACACTGGCCTGAATGCCACTTCGGTCTGGATACCGGAAAACTGGCCTGAATGCCACTTCGGTCTGGATACCGGGAAAACTGGCCTGAATGCCACAAGTCGCATCGACCTGAACGTCGGAAACTTCTTCGATCTGAACATCGGAACACTGGCCTGAATGCCACTTCGGTCTGGATACCGGAAAACTGGCCTGAATGCCACTTCGGTCTGGATACCGGGAAAACTGGCCTGAATGCCACAAGTTGCATCGACCTAAACGTCGGAAACTTCTTCGATCTGAACATCGGAACACTGGCCTGAATGCCACTTCGGTCTGGATACCGAAAAACTGGCCTGAATGCCACTTCGGTCTGGATACCGGAAAACTTCATGCCTGTCAGCATTGGCAGAAATAGGGAATGATAATAGAGGCGGCGCATGGGCCAATGACACTTGCTGAGGATAACAAAGGTAAGTCATGAACAATCTTCAGTCTGAGTACTGGAAACAACTTCTAGCTTATCACTTGGGATACCGAGAATGTTTTATGCTTACATGCGTATGTTTGAATTTTTCAATGGCGTAATGCTCCATGAAAATGGAAATGCTACGCGATTTGGAAGGATGCGATGCAATATGATTCTACATGTAGGGATGCGAAATGCTGGGTAGAATACCAAGCTGAGGCAAGGGATCTGCTGGAGAAATGATCACCATCTTCTGGACCCTGGCAAGGCTGTTGGAGATGCACAGCGTAAAGAACTCTGTGGGGAGATGACTAGCCATGCGGTGTTCTGGCCATACCGAGACTCTGATCGGGGAAAGAATGGCATTGGAAGCCTGCTGCTGAGGAAAGCTACAATGGTTCTGGCAACCACGATTTGCGAGAGATGACTCAGCAGGGGGAGCAAACACTGATACAGTACCGAGGTTCTGCTTCAAGGAAAGAAACCATGGATCTGGCGTTGGGATTATCGATCTGGCATCGAACTCTAAGGAGCAACCACTTCTGCTGGGAAGATACAGTCTGGCACTGTCAACTCCGCTGGGGATATATAGTCTGACACTGTCAACTCTACTGGGGAGTGTATGTCTTGAAACAACCGCTTGGGGAAGTACGGTGGTGAGAAACTGCTAGGGATTGAAGAATCTAACACTCTGATCAGCTCTGCAGGGTCAAGACACTGAATTCGTCTGTTGGCGACTTCACTGGGGAAGATATTCACGATCATCTGCAGGAGATTTTAAGGAAATGCCCCGAGGGTATCTGTTCTGAATAGACGATCCAAAGCACTTAAAATTTACAGCAATTTTAAATGTTTATTAAGCCTGTACCTGTAAAGCCCTTATGTGTCATGATGCAATGTTTATCAAAAGTTCGGACGTCATTTTTGCAAACAAAACAGTAAAATGAAAATGAAAACAGAGATATACTGAATAACATGATTTTATTGATTGAATGGCCTCTGAATAGGCATTTACATTAGGAAGCAATCCCTGGAAAGAGGTAATCGCACAATAGATAAAAACAGAAATTAATCTAATGGCAATGTGAAATGGATTTCTATTGGGTTCCAATTCTGCTATGACTTGCTCGTCTTCAAGATCCTCCAGATAATCAGCCTTCTGAAAGAGTGATTGGACTGTTTCCTATCCTTCAAAAATTTCTAGTCATTGGCACGAGATGAGATTCAGAACTAACTCAGGACGCAGTCCTTCGCTTAATCCGTAACTTTTGCCTGGATCGCCCTTTTCGGGTTTTCGATCCACCGGGATACCCATTTTTGCCTAAGTTGCCTTTTCAGGTTTTCAACTTACCGGGTGTACAATCTTTTTTATCTTTTTGTCCCTAATTTTTGCCCGAACCTTTTCATTTTCTTGGTTCGCCGGGATGCCCATTTTTTGCCTGGACTATTCTTTTTACTGTCCAGCGGGTCTATTTTATGCGAAGTATTTTTTAACTGCGTCTGAGTTCACAGGGGAAGTGAAGTTTTCACCATCCATAGTTGCAAGCATTAAAGCCCCACCATCAAAAACCTTGGTGACAATATACGGTCCGTCATAGTTAGGAGTCAACTTGCCCCTGTGATCTGTCTGAGGAGGAAAGATCCTTTTCAACACTAAATCTCCGACTTGGAAACAACGAGGATGCACTTTCTGATCAAAGGCTCTCTTCATCCGACTCTGATACAACTGCCCATGACAAATGGCTGTCATTCGCTTCTCTTCGATAAGACTCAACTCATTGAACCTTGTCCGAATCCATTCAGCTTCGTCTAGCTTGATATCCAACAAGACTCTTAGAGAAGGGATCTCCACTTTAACAGGTAGGACTGCTTCCATACCATACACAAGGGAGTAAGGGGTTGCCCCGGTCGATGTACGTACTGAAGTACGGTACCCATGCAAGGCGAAGGGTAGCATCTCATGCCAATCTCTGTACGTGACGACCATCTTCTGCACAATCTTCTTTATGTTCTTATTTGCCGCCTCAACAACGCCGTTCATCTTAGGGCGGTAAGGGGAAGAATTGTGATGCTGAATGTTGAAGTTCTGACACAACTCCTTCATCATTTTGTTGTTGAGATTAGAACCATTATCAGTAATGATTCTTTCGGGAATCCCATAGCGACAAATGATTTCTTTCTTGATGAAACGGGCAACCACATGTCGGGTGACATTCGCGAACGACGCTGCCTCAACCCACTTGGTGAAATAGTCGATGGCAACAAGGATGAAGCGATGCCCATTGGAAGCAGTCGGCTCAATCTTTCCAATCATGTCAATGCCCCACATAGCAAACGGCCACGGCGAAGCCATCACATTCAGAGGATTCGGCGGTACATGCACCTTATCAGCATAAATCTGGCATTTATGACACTTCCGAGCATACTTGAAACAATCTGATTCCATGGTCATCCAATAATAACCCGCTCTCAACAATTTCTTAGCCATTGCATGTCCGCCGGCATGAGTACCGAAGGAACCTTCATGAACTTCCTGTATTAATATGTCCGCCTCGTGTCTGTCCACACATCTGAGCAAAACCATGTCGAAGTTCCTCTTATACAACACATCGTCTTTGTTCAAAAAGAAACTGCCTGCCAATCTTCTCAAAGTCTTTCTGTCATTGTTGGATGCCCCTGCAGGGTACTCTTGATTCTTCAGAAAGCACTTGATATCGTGATACCAGGGCTTGTCATCGACTACCAGTTCAGCAGCAAACACATACGCGGCCCTGTCAAGGCGCATCACATCGATCCTGGGAGCATGGTTCCAACGAATTACCTTGATCATGGAGGATAGAGTAACAAGTGCGTCTGCCATCTGGTTCTCATCACGAGGTATATGATACAATTTTACCGTTGTGAAGAAAGTCAAAAGTCTTCTCGTGTAATCTCTGTAGGGGACCAGAGTGGGCTGGAGAGTATTCCAATCACCATTCACTTGATTGATCACCAGAGCTGAATCTCCGAAGATGTCCAGAGTCTTGATTCTCAGATCAATGGCTTGCTCAATACCCAAGATACAGGCCTCGTACTCAGCTTCATTATTTGTGCACTCAAAAGTCAAACGAGCGGTGAAAGGCATGTGGGCACCCTTCGGAGTAGTAATGACAGCGCCAATTCCACTACCTCTAGCATTGACAGCCCCATCAAACAACAAAGTCCACTTTTCGTTTGGATCAGGTCCCTCCTCAAAAACTGGCTCTTCACAGTCTTTCATCTTGAGGAACATGATGTCTTCATCAGGGAATTCAAACTTCATTGGCTCATAATCATCAATCGGTTGCTCGGCAAGGTAGTCTGACAGAATACTCCCTTTGATGGCCTTCTGTGACGTGTACTGAATATCATACTCTGTTAAAATCATTTGCCAACGAGCGACCCTTCCGGTGAGAGCTGGCTTCTCGAATATGTATTTCACTGGATCCATCTTAGAAATCAACAAGGTAGTATGGTTCAACATATACTGTCTCAGTCGGCGAGCAGCCCAGGCCAAAGCACAATAAGTTTTCTCAGGCTGCGAATATTTGATTTCACAGTCGGTAAACTTTTTGCTAAGGTAGTATATGGCATGCTCTTTTCGACCAGACTCGTCATGCTGTCCCAATACACACCCCATCGAGTTCTCGGTCACTGATAGGTACATTATCAGAGGTCTCCCAGGAACTGGAGGTATAAGGATCGGAGGTTTCTGTAGATACTCTTTTATCTTCTCGAAAGCCCTTTGACAATCTTCATTCCACCTGATAGCCTGATCCTTCCTCAGCAATTTGAAAATTGGCTCACACGTTGTTGTTAGGTGAGAGATGAACCTTGCAATGTAGTTCAACCTCCCTAAGAAACTACGGACTTGCTTCTCTGTTCTTGGCTCAGACATTTCCTGTATTGCTTTTACTTTGTCAGGATCCACCTCAATCCCTTTTCCGCTAACAATAAAACCCAGCAATTTTCCCGATCTCACCCCGAAAGTGCACTTATTCGGATTAAGTCTCAGTTTGAATTTCCTCAAACGCTCAAACAGTTTCTGCAAATTCAACAAATGTTCTTCTTCTGTCTGAGATTTGGCAATCATATCGTCCACATAAACCTCGATTTCATGATGAATCATATCATGGAACAGAGTCACCATTGCTCGCTGATATGTTGCTCCGGCATTTTTCAGACCAAACGGCATCACCTTGTAGCAGAAGGTGCCCCATGGGGTTATGAAAGTTGTCTTTTCCATGTCTTCTGGTGCCATCTTGATTTGGTTATAGCCAGAAAAGACATCCATGAAGGAGAATACCGAGAACTGAGCTGTATTATCCACCAAAACGTCGATGTGAGGTAATGGGAAATCATCTTTAGGGCTAGCTCTGTTCAGATCCCGGTAGTCGACACACATCCGTACCTTTCCGTCTTTCTTAGGTACTGGGACGATGTTTGCAACCCATGGCGGATAATTGGTGACTGCTAGAAACCCTGCATCCAACTGCTTTTGCACTTCTTCCTTTATCTTGACAGCCATCTCTGGTCTTGTTCTTCTGAGCTTCTGCTTGACCGGAGGACAACCTTCTTTGAGAGGCAAGCGGTGCACCACGATGTCTGTGTCCAGCCCAGGCATGTCCTGATAAGACCAGGCGAAGATGTCAACGTATTCTTGCAGCAATTCAATCAGCCCTTTCTTCACATTGTCTTCTAAAGCAGCCCCTATCTTGATTTCTCTCTTGGTGTCCTCGGTGCCGAGATTAATCACTTCAACAGACTCTTGATACGGTTGAATAACCCTTTCCTCTTGTTTTAATAACCTGGTAAGCTCTTCAGGGAGTTCACAGTCTTCATCACCCTCTTCTTCAGCTTGAAAGATTGGATTTTCAAAGTCGAAACGAGCCATAGCAGAACCGTTATCAATAGGATCCGGTGTTGTGCATCTGCATGAGTGATGGTATGTGCTTATGAGTGTGAACAAGAAGTGAAAACTAAACAAAACATTGCCATTTTTATTTATTTTGAAAAACTGCAAAAATAGAAAGACAGGGAACGAAATATTTGAATGCAAAAAGACGTCCTTTATTTATGATAAAAATGCAATTGTCACATAGATGGGCCCTACAATGAGTCATTACGCCCTGGGCGGAACGTAAGACTTGGATATGCATGAATAAACAAAGAAAATTACTCTTCAAGAAGAGTGACTTGGATAATCTCCTCAGAAGACCAATTGTTGAGAACTTCACCCGGGATCCTCGGACGCACCCAGTTGTCAATGTCACAATCACTATCCCCATCTTCTTCGTCGACTGCAGAGACTTGACCATACTGAATGATGCCAGCACTGGAGAAAGTGATCGGCCCCTGATGAGTCTGAAGTGTTGAAGTTGTAGAAGTTAGAGCTGGCTGATACCCAATCCCGAACTTATCTTCTTTCACTGGTAATTCCAACAGACGCCCCCAACCGGGAGCAATACCTGAATCCACCACGGCTCGTGCCTGCTTAAAGGATGAGATAGAGGCACCCGCTTTAGCCTCTTTCACAGACTCTTGGACAGACAAATCTTCAACCTGGAGGATACCTTTGTCGAGCAAGGCCTGGATACCCTGCTGTAGCTTCAAACAACCTCCACTATGAGTAGCACAATCCAAACAACCCTTCCCACAACCGGGGAAGACATCGGCCTTCAGCAAGCATCCTTTGATATCCAACAATGGAGTCTTCAACTTCAACACATCCTTAATGGGCTTGGCTTTTCCCTCTACCAAATTAACGTTCGCACCACCATGCTGGGGCATGGGATTGTTGACGACATTCGGAGCTGGTGCAAGGTCGATGGCCTTTGAATCTATGAGGTCCTGAACTACGTGCTTAAAAGCTTTGCAGTTCTCAATGTCATGGCCAGGTGCCCCAGAGTGGAAGCTACACCTAGCGTTGGCGTCGTAACCCACCGGAAGTCTACCAACAGGAGGAGCCAGGGTGCGCAGTTGCACAAGCTGTAGTTGTTGAAGACTAGAAAGCATCTGAGCTACGACATTGGAAGGGTGTCGAAACGCCGGTCCATCATCCTTTGCCTCTGTTGATAAGCGGGTATGTTACCCGGTTGTTGCTGCTGTTGATACTGAGCTGGTTGACGTTGTGATTGTTGTTGTTGTAGTGGTGCTGCAGCTGGAATGGTCACCCCTGCGGCAGTACCTGTTATGCAAGACATGCTAATGAATATGCAAATGCAATGACATGTTTATCAATTCCAAAGGTATTCTACCCCCTTGATTCCAGTCTCACATTTGATAAACAGTGTAAGAAAAGACTAAGCCGTTGATGAGAACCAAGAAAATTCCAACTAGAATCAAGTGGAAGATATAAACCCCACAGAAATGGATAAACATGTGTGAATGATTATGAATGCAAATGATGTGATGCAAAATGATGTGAATGCAGTGCAGTGGCATGTCAATCAGGATTGCTGTATCTGCTTGAACATCTGTCAGGTTGCACTGTCTGGAGAGAAATTAAGAGCACACCAAACAAAGGTCATGGGATGGGTCATGTTATCCTTAATATCAACCACCCATTTTGGTGGATTATGGTTTACACCTTATCAACACCCGAGTTTCATTGATATTAAGGATACCTGATCGGATCAACCATGAATCAAGGGTTTGTCGCAAGTCACGAGCATGGAGTTTAGGTTAAGAACCACCCAAAAGGAGTGTACTAAGGTTTAAACCTGCCAAACATGTTCTACAAAAAGGTTCCCATAGTCATAATCCCATCTTTCGGATATTATTAGAGGAACGACTACTCGTATTCCAACAATATTCTCAAGAGAGACTCTTATGAGTGTAGTATCGCGTAACAATCGTATCAAATCTTACATTTGAACGACTTTCGCACTACGTCCTACGAATAGGCCAAGATGGGTTAGGTAAACTAAGGTCCTTGGCTTCTTAGGTCTATATTGGAACAAGTAATGTCTAACCACAACTTACTTATGTGACATTATTGATCTCAACATGACCTCCACCAAGTGAATGGGCTTGCAAGTCAACTCGCTAAGGAATACTCCACACAAGTTGACAGGACTATGCCATTCTCCTATCTTAAGTGCACTCGAGTTCGGGTATAGAACTCATCTCACAAAGATCACCAAGCAGCCAACCAACAGAAACAGATACAACAATGATATGTACACAATGTAATAAGGTAAAGCAGGTAAATAAATAACTGTACAAAAGCATGAACACCAATAAACAAACAAACTACAAAAGCTAGGAGGGACTCGCTTAGGGAAGATGGACCAGCAAGAGGTCAACTTCTTAGGGTCCCCAGCAGAGTCGCCAGCTGTCGCAACCTGAAAAATACAGTGTGCGAAAAAAACAACCGGTGAAAGAGAATGACAGAAGAGTCGCCACCGTGCGTTATTCATCCCAAAGGAGGGAAAGGAAACGCTCGAAGTAAACCTGAAAAAGGAAAGGACAAGACGGGGTCTCGCAACCAAATCTTGGGTTCGGGAGTCGGTTATGCGAAGGGAAGGTATTAGCACCCCTACGCATCCATAGTACTCTACGGGATCCACTTTTGTAGTTTTTGTCTAAAGGGTGTGGGTTTACCTAACGTGTTTATTTACTAAAAAGGTTAAGAGAAATGACTCGCGCGGATGTCGCATCCACTGCATACGTATCTCATCTGAATATGAGAATCAGAGTCTTCGTAGCTCGGCTGACCTATGGGTTAAGGGGATGTGTGCTCGCTAAGACATCGCGTCTTATGCCTACGTATCTCATCTGGAATGAGAATCAGAGCAAGCCGTAGTTCGGCTAACTACGGGGTTATGGATTGGGTTTTGGACGAACAACGTTACTACGCAATCTACCGGATGCTCGACCTTTGGAGACTTACTCGCCTGTAGTAGAAGGAGTAAACGTGTTGCTTTGGGTTTTAGGGTTTGGGATGCTCGAGGGCAAAAAGGCAGTCCTTGACGAAGGAACCGCGCTACCTGCAGGGATATGAATACAAAACACAAAACATGTATCTCAAAGTAAAATGCCACCAAGGGGCTCAAACATTGCCTCCTATCGAGGTCTTCCAGCTAAGAAAGCGATAAAGTATGAGAAAGGGAAAAATTACCACACGGATAAAGATCCGAAGCTATAGCAGTTAAAGGGGCAAGAAACCCTGAAATGTCTCCAGCTGGACCGTCAAAGGAAATCAGTCAACACGAATAATCAGAATAAAACTCCAGGGGGTATCCCACAAATAAAGTGGGAAACCACGCGAGTGTCTCTGCGAAAGCCATGTGAGCCCTCACAAAACTCGACAAAGGGTTAGAGTAGTAGGACGAAATCAAGAGAAAACAATGCCATGGAAACACAAGACAGGTTAGAATAAACAAAATAGGGTAACCCAGAGTTGCCCCTAAATCAAAATGTAACCACATGAATAATTCCATCAAAATTCACAAAAGGCTCACAAAAAGGTATCAAATTCACCCATAATACCTCATACATTTAGAGCATTCAAATAAAAGGCATAAAGATGATGGATATAGGGCAAACCTGATTGGAGAGCTTGATTGAGTTGCGCCCGTGAGGTTTACAAGTTGAGTTCCTTTCAGGGTTTGGAGGTTGCTCTGAACTCTGTTGGCTTTTCTCTCACTATCTTTTCCTCAGGGTTTTGCTTCTCTTCCTTCTTTCTCCAGTGAATCTCCCAGTGTAACTCCAAGTGTGTTTTCCTCTACTGAAACTTCAGTATTTATAGACTGATTTTCGTGGGTAATGGGCTCAAATGAGGGAAACCCAAGTCCAAAATAATTTGTTATATTTTATTTATTTATTTAATTAATTAATTAATTAATTAATTAATTAATTAATTAAATTATTATTTATTTTTTTCGTTTTTTTTTTCGTTTTTTTTCGTTTTTTTTTTTTTTTTTTTTTTTTTTCGGGAAAAATGAAGGGTAAATTTTGGGGTATTACACCCTTTAGACAAGAACTACAAAAGTGGATCTCGTAGAGTACTACGGATGCGTAGGGGTGCTAATACCTTCTCTTCGCATAATCGACTCCCGAACCCAAGATTTGGTTGTGAGACCCTGTCTTGTCCTTTCCTTTTTCCAGATTTACTTCGAGCGTTTCCTTTCCCTCCTTTGGGATAAATAACGCACGGTGGCGACTCTCCTGTCTTTCTTCGCCGGTTGTTTTTTTTCGCATTCCATTTTTCAGGTTGCGACAGAACTTAACAGGGATCTTAACGTTGGGCACAAGGCACAACTCAGCAGCAGTCTTACCAAAGAGGTCTTTACCCCTCAGAGTTTTCAGTTCCTTGCGCAGCTCAAGGAATTGGTCGTTCATCGCGTCCATCTTCTCATAAACATTTGGGCCCTCAGATGGCTCAGAATGATAGATGGTGTCTTCTACTCTGGGTAAAGTATGCACAACGGCAGGTGGCACAGAAAGGACCGGGCTAGATGCTGTCAAAGAAGCGAGAGTTGGAGCAAAACCCTTAGGCACAAAGTTGGCGGGCATCCCCCATGGGAACCCGGCTGGCATGGTTGGAGCGAAATGGGCAATGGCGACAAGCACAGTTGAGGAAGCTACCTCTGAAATGACCGTCCTCGCGGGAGGAGTTGCAAGAGTTGGAGATGACTGGCTCTGAGCAGCCAGCACTGACTCCATCATGGCAGTCAGCCTAGCTACTTCCTCCTTCAGTTCACGATTCTCTTTCTCTAAATGATCCATCAGCTTTGGAACATTGACTCTCGTGTTATACCGGTACGTCAGCTTGTCTTCAAAATAAATGAAGAACAAAGAGTTAGACCACTGATCAGAGCTGAACAAAACCTACTTATGCATATGATGCATGCAATGCTCATGCATATGATTTATTTTTAATCAGAGGAACTTTATAGAGATCTATTTGCAAATATTTGAAAATATTAATCTTTTAAGACATATACGGAATATTCATAGCAATAATATTTTGGAAAAAAAATTTACAATGCAAGAAGAAAGGAGAATAATCATCCTATGGAACCCTAGAAATTATCGTCCAAAGCTCTTAAGACCGGAAGATAAGCTGCACGAAGCCTCTTCACCTCTCTCTCATAAGCTGCTTCCATATCTACCTTCTCCTTGGCAAGTCGATCATACTTCCTCTTCCAAAACCTGGATGACTGAGGAAGAAGAGAAGTAACCACATCATCAGGCTCATCAATAACCTGATGCTCCATAAATTCTATCACAACATCCTTATCTATGAGTTGCTGAAGTAGTTCCTCTCGCTCACGAACCCAAGCACGCGAACGGTCTTCATCTCTCAACTCCTCTACTCCTTGATTAGGGAGGGTTGAAGGCCCAACCATAACCATAGGGGTAGGTCTCGGATAGTCATAGGGCATGCGGTACTCAGAGGCTCTCTTTCTCACCCAGGAGGTGTAGGGTTCCAAAGCAATATAATTCTTCGGACCAAGCTCTTTCCTTCCCTTCTTATGAATCTTGCGCCAAGCGCGGACCATCCTGCCCTTCAAGTTCTGGGGATCTTTACCCTCTTGAAAGAACACACCTTCCAACAGAATGTTGTTTGGTTTATCCTTCAAAAGGAACCCAAGCTGACGGCGAGCCAAGACAGGGTTGTAGTTAATTCCACCACATGTACCAAGAAGAGGCACATTGGAGAATTCACCACAAGAATCAATAATCTGGACACCATCATACACACGGTTGTACCAAAATATATCAACATTAGTGAGAGACATAGGTCTCGTAGACCACCGTAGACATCCCTTGTTCTCCTTGAAGGAGAGCGTCTGAGGCAAGTGCGAAATAAACCATTTGTTCAACAGAGGCAAACAACACACAATGGTACCACCACCCTTTGCATTCCTCGTATGCAAAGAGAAATAAGTGTCACCCAACAGAGTCGGAAATGGATTAAGAGTAGAGAAAATCCTAATAGCGTTCACATCCACAAAGTTGTTGATGTTGGGGAATAACACTAGCCCATAGATGAGAAGTACAACTATGGCTTCAAAGGCGTCCTCACTCATGGCCTTCCCAAACAAGGTAGCTTGGGCAATGAGAAAATCAGATGGGAGACCTTGAATTCCACCTTTGGTAGTCATATGAGCAATAATATCAAATACATCTATGTGAAGCAGATCAGGAATCTCTTGGGAAAAAGGAACTCTCTCCAAGCCACTGAATGACAACTGATCCAAGATAGGTATACCCACAAGATAGGCATACTCCTCAAGTGTAGGCAAAAGCTGGAAATCCGGAAAAGTGAAGCAACGGTACAGAGGATCGTAGAACTGCACTAGCACATTCATCAGACCTTCATCCACCTGAGTAGCAAGAATAGACAGAATCTTCCCATGACGAGCTTTGAACTCCAAGGGATCTAATACATAAGATGTCAAACTCCTTAACTCTTTCAAGTCGGGTTGTCTGAAACTGTACTTCTTTGTATTCCTTCTTTGCTTATCCATGTCTGAAAATTTGCAAATAGACCTCTTGAGTTCCTTGAAATTTTCTCATTGTTGATGATATGGATACAAATGAATGCATGAATGCATGGATGCAACAATCACACTCAAGAATCAAGCAAGTCACACCATACAAAGGTCACGGGATGGCTCAAGTCATCCTCAATATCAATCATCCATTTTGGTGGATTATGGTTTGCACCTTATTAACACCCAAGTTCCATTGATATTGAAGATATACGAGAACGGATCAACCGCTAATCAAGGGTTTGTTGTGAGTCACGAGCATGGAGTCTCGGTTAAGAACCACCCAAAGGGAGTGTACTATGGTTAAACCTGACAATCATGTTCTAAAAAGGTTCCCATAGTCGTCATCTCATCTTTCGGATATTATCGGATAAAACGACTACTCATATTCCAAAAATATTCTTAAGAGGGACTCTTATGAGTGTAGTATCGCGTAACAATCGTATCAAATCTTACACTTGAACGATCTTCGCACTACGTCCTAAAATAGGCCAAGATGGGCTAGGTAATCTAAGGTCCTTGGCTTCTAAGGTATACATTGGAAAGAGTAATGCCTAACCACGACTACTCGTGTGACATTATTGATTCCAACAAGACCTCCACCAAGTGAATGGGCTTGCAACTCAACTTGCTAAGGAATAACTCCACACAAGTCAACAAGACTATGCCATTCTCCTATCATAAGTGCACTCGAGTTCGGGTATAGAACTCATCTCACAAGAGACCACCAAGCACACAAGCAATTGATATATCAAGCAACTCATATATTACAAACAATACAGTCATCCCAAATTTGCACAAAAAATATGTCACAAATAAATATAATCATACAATACAATAAGCAAAAAGTAGGCTAAACCCACTAGGAAATGATACAATCTCCCCAGCAGAGTCGCCACTTTTCTGTAGCGGGGTATTTGTTACCTTTAGATTTATTGACTAAACCAAAAGTAAGCATACAATTCGAGTCGTCACCGCACTTCTATTTATCCAAAGGAAAGGTTAGAAAGCGAACAAAAACCAAGTAAGAAGTTTTATCAAATCAAAAACTAATAAAAATGTCAGAGATCTGGGTAAGGGGTTTGGTTATGAAATGGGAAGGTTTTAAGCACCCAAAACATCCTTAGTACTCTAAGGGAACCCTTTTTGCAAATATGTGTTGTAGGTTGGTATTTGTGAAAAGATTTATGCAAAAGATTGGAGGGATGAGAAAAGAATAGATTATATTTACAATTTTGTTGTTTGAATGGATGAACCCATTGCCTACGTACCATCACAAAGGTAGGACCAAAACCTCGTAGTTCGGGGTAAAAATATCAAAAGGTTGGTGAACTGATTTGATCAAAAGCCTTAAGGTCTTTTGTTATCAAAGGGAGAAA